>NW_020799116.1:20282413-20324252 GCF_003259725.1 Athene cunicularia | reverse complement strand
AGGCCGGGCTCTGCCCCCGCCGCCCCCCAACACGTCTCTCCCACCCATTACTCCCCTGTCACCTTCTGCAAAGACACGGCTTGCTCCCCCCTGCTTAAAGAACAGTGTCGAGCTGAATGAAAATACCAAAAAATTATTGCAGGGCTGCGATGGGTTTGGTGCCTTTGCTTCTGTCATCCCTTCCAGAAATCTAAAACCCATACAGGAGAAGCATGTAAAACAGCCTCCTGTTTCATCTCATCTGGTCCCATTAGCATATGCTGTAAAACCGTACATGCATGCCAAAGCAGCTTTCTGCCTTTTTTTTTTTTTTTTTTTTGTAACCTTATAAAGCACTCTGCCTCATGTTAACAGCAGCCTTACACTTTGAGAAATCAGTGAATTTTATTTAGAACTCAATATCTATCATGTATTATTTCTTTTAAAAAAATAATCTACCTGTTATTTTGAATTATTAGCACATGCAGCATTCTGAAGTGTGAAAGGCTTTTGCAATGGAATACTGTGTTATGGCTGTGCAACAACAAAAAAAAAAAAAAATCCAAGTACTAAAAATATGCCAGAAACGACCCTTTAAAAAGCAGAACATTCTCTGTGTAAGTTTCCTTTTTTCAAAGTAAATTGTGATCACTACATGTGCCGTGTTCAAACTGCAACTCGAAATTCTGTACCTCAAGCCATTCAATCCTGATACTGACTAAACACAAAAAAATATCACGTTTCTCCTGGAGTATGTATAAAACACTACACATAAAAGTTGAAATCTCTTCTGTAGTATCCTAGGACAGCAGTGGTTCGTGACTTCACTGTCTTGGACACAGGGGGCAATTGCAAGGAAGCGTACCTCTCTGAGCACTAATAGGAGTAGCTGTGCTGATGCTCTGTCATCCTGCCTTACTCGCTGCTCAGAATATCAATTCAGCCAGTTAAACCAAAAGTCTGTACTGCACTGCACCAAAATGGAAGCTATTAAAAAAAAAAAAAAAAAAAAAAAAAGCTAGGATCATTGATCAGGAGTTTTATCTATGCTGATCATTTTTTTTTTTTTTAATGAAGTAAAATGTAAATCAGGACTAGGATCAATGCAGATTTTCTTCTCATGTGAAACTGCCTTGATCATTAGAAAGCTACAGGCAATTACATGCATGCCAGGACAATATATGCAGTGACTTTGTGTTATATTAAGCAAAGAGACGTGTCCCCTTTTTCTTAGCAAGTCTTTAGTACAAACTGCAGCTTTAAGGAGTGTGGAACGAAGGCTCAAAACTGAATTCAAGCATTGAACAAAACAGTAACAAGCACACAGGAGTGTTATATTTAAGATGTGTTGTGCTTAAGTCCAAGACCCATAAATGTTGGTGACCTCCACTGCTGTCAGAAAAGCAGGAAGAAACTAAGACAATCCACAATTATTTGGCTACTAAAACTTGTTTTTTCAGTACAAATTTTAAAGACAATTTGAAAAGCAATAAAAGGTTGATTGACACAATACCAAAATCCATTAAGAAGTTAGGGGTTTTTTAAACTATCTTTCTGGATGAATAAATAGTTTAAAGAAAATAAACACGGTATAAAAACTTGTTCCATACAAGCTGTTGCCAGCTTGAGGACTGCTGCTCTCAAAGACTGTGTGTCATACTACAGAAACTTCAGCCCAGGTAGAGAACCATAATGTCTACATTATACTCAATCAGGAAATACTCTAATTCTTATATTTAACAGAATAGGCAAGGGAATAAGAAGAGAAAAACAACAACAACAATGTTCAAAATAAAAAAAAAAAAAAAAGAAAAAAAGATCCTTGTTTGAACATATTATTATATACCAAATCCAATCAAACAATTTTTCACATGAATATTCTCAGTGCTCACTTAATGGAGGGCCTCAAAAGTACCATACCACATCAGATGAACAAGCTATTAACCTTTCTGCTAGGCTCATCAGTTTGGAGCCTGTTCACAGCGCTGTATTTTACTGCAAGCGTTGGTGCTGCCTTCATCACAACGCTGTCATCCTGTTGCCACCCTGAGCAACAGGAGGCCAACCACTAAAGCTGCCCTCAACCCCAGAAGATGCACTTTCTGGAGTAAGAACTGAACTACTCTGCCATGGCACCATGCACAACGCTGGGAGCTTGCCCTGGTTTTGAATCAAGAAACTATGAATGAAGACTCACATTATATTTGTCCTTACTTAAAGCTACAAAGTGAAAACTCTTCAGAAATGCTTTACACATCCTTTCAGCTGCTGTTAGACACCAGGACTACTGCAAGTCAATGCCAGGAAGTCGTCTGGTTCCTGCAGTATGAATAAGGTTCCAGCTGCAGAGGTTAGTATGCGCTCACTGCCCTCCAAGCTACAAAACCACTCAACACAGGGAATACCCGCTCTACATAGCATGTAGATAACATCGGAATCTTACAGCCAAAGCTAAAAATAGCAATACCACCCCCAGAAATGGGCCATCGAGTAAAGAGTACCAATAGTAATATTCTGACCTCAGAATTTAAAATTTGGGGGCATTCTTACTTTTTTAAACACAACTGTGAAAAAAGTAAAATTTTCCAATTCACTTGGGTTTCTGCATGTGCAACTCAAAACGGCAACGATGTTAGCTGGTGCTTTTTCTAGATATTTCATCATAAAATTTAATAGCAAAGCATTGCAGAAACAATGTAACGTCTGAACAGTGCCTCTCCTGAAATGAAGATTTGTCAGCGCATCTTCAAGCCTATTAAAGCATCCAGTGGTGTATTATTTAGCTCTGACAGAAGAACAATTTAACACCTTAACTTGGGGACAAGGAGTGGAAATAGAGCAGAAAAGGAGCAGAAAAATAGAAAGATGCTTCTTGGGACTAAGTTTAAAATACACAACAATGCTTATAGGATGTGAATGGAATGTGACTTTAGCTGATGAGCTTGAAATGTGACTTGAAAAATTGCTTCTCCGGTAAAACTTCAAGTGACAAGTCAGAAAATATTCAGAGGCAAAAGAAAGAGTCTACCTAATTTCTTTGGAGAAAAATTTAATTCCATATGTGCTGATGATAGGCATCATAAGCACATTTCAAGGTCTTTATGAGATAATTAATGACAGGAAACGCAGGAACATAATTTTAATTCCTCTTTCAGGATCCTGGGGACCAAGACCTCCTTTTCAGTGAGGCTGTCCAATCAGAGGAACAGCACTGGAAATCAGCAGCAGATTTCTAATATTTTACTAATCACAACCCAGATACTTAAACTGGAGCAGCAGACTGGCAGCCTTTCATATTTTTTAATCTCATTTGCTACATTTTAAAAACAAGAATTAAATCTGTTTTCAGACTTGGTGTTTTCTCCAGTTTTGTAACATTCTGCAGTAATATTTCTGCAAAGAAACAGCTTGCATTTCCAAACTGCGCAAACACGTTGTTATCCTGGGAAGCAACATGACCTAATAAAACAAGTAGAGGAGAGGGACCTCGGAACACTCAAATTCAAGGACTTGCCCTGCCATTTCTCTACTATGAGATGTTAGTAGGTCACTTGATCCCACTGTGCTTCAATTTCTCTAACTATAAAATAAGTATATTCACTAGTTTAAATTACAGCAGTTTAAGTTGCTTGATTGGTTAACTCTTTCCTACCTTTGAGGGAACAGTATTTGACATACCTGAGTCTACTTGGTGAAGTACTGAAGCTTAGGAGATAAGAAGCATGCATATAAAACACAGGCTCAGAGTTGCCTTGAACTGTTCTATTATTTCTACCACAGTTATTTCACTGTACAAATTACTACTTGTTCTGACTGATAAATTATTGCAGTCTCGATCAGCTCACTCCTTAGATCAGAATCCCAGCTTTCTCACTACCTGAAAGGAAACCTACCAGTCAGCCGACACTGCCGTTACCTCCCGTCCTTTGATCTCCACCACCTGATATCTATGAATACAAAAATTTTTCTTCTTCCATTGCCTAACAGCCACACCCAAAAAGAGCAGATGTCTACAAGGTTGGACTGGCATTGCTGTCCCCCTCCCTGCGACAACATTAGTGCTCAGAATACGAAACCAGACTCTCAGGATCACCCAAGCAGGAAGAAAGGTCATTAGGCCCTTTCAAGAACAAAACCTGCAGAAAGCAGAGATGAATGGAAGCAGCACTAATAAGCCTGAGCTTCCCAATAAAATTTAAGTAAACCTGGCTCACTGCCTAACCACAGCAATGACTGAGAAGTATCTTAACAGTCTCCTCCGAAGTCACCTGTATTTGCCAGAGTAAGCATCTGCAACATCTGATACCGCTAAACCTAAATCCACAGCTGAAATCAGCATCTTCATCATCTCAGCAGTCTAAGATGTTCCTAAGAATATGAAAACAGTATTATCCAAGCATTCCACCTTCTTTCTAGTTTAAAGACAGAATCTTTACAGACAGACTCTTCCATATCACATGCAGATGAGAAATTATTTTTTGACACACAGTACAAATTTAACCAATAAACTGGCCTAACAAGAGCTTTAAAGAATAATCTTCTGAGGGTGTCACAACTTTTCAGAACTGAAGAATGAGATAGTCAATATGCTTAGAAATCACCCTTTCATTGAATACACATTTAAACCCCATAAATGTGCTGGTCTTTGAAACCAGACTTGTGCCAACTGTCTTCTAGCATTAATCTGTTAACATAATATATTGGTACTAGTAGGGGGACTCAGAAGGCATTTGTGGCTATAGGGGAAAACCAATTCCAGTTCAGCCAGACCCAGTACATCACCATACAAGTTCCCTTCGCTGTGTTCTGGAAGGGACTGTTACAGTTCCTCTTCAGTCTCTTATCACTGCTTTTTTTGGTCTTAATGGAGATTATAGGTCCTTAGAGACACTGGTAGTATACTGACATTTAAACTCAGATTATAGGATTCTACAATTAAAAAGGATCGCATTAGTTTGCATCAGACTACAAATTTCAAACAACCTAATTTTCAAGGATGTTTGGAAACAGGGTTGAAACTTTGTATATAGAGATGGGTTACATGGATCTAGCTCTCCACCTCATCATAACTCTTCTCCCAGAAAAAAACAGAGAAGTTTAGAGTAAGAATTTTGGTTCGGTACCTTCTCCTGATATCACTGATGCAAAATACCTCCACAGTTTTACAGAGGTTATTTCTCCTTCTTACTGGCTAATGCTCTGTACAGGAAACACCTTCTATTTGAAAAGTACATTCAAAGCCAGGATGCCTTTTAAGGAGCATCCTTTACTGTGAAACTGCATCTGACTTTGATATGAATATGAATGTCAAGTGAAGTACCACCTTTACACTATGACCTTGGTGTCAAGGTCACATATTGACCTTGGATTGTACCGTAAAAAGAAACCCAATATTATTCTATTTAAAATGCTCAACCATTATAGTCATATTTCAGAGAGATTTGACAATAAGAAGTAACAGCAGAGAATTAAAGTACAAACATGGCTTGTTAATAATATTAATAAGAAAATGCATCCTCCTTTTATGACATTCTTTAAGCTTTCATTCTTCAATATATGGATTTCTCATACATACCTTGATATCCTCACTGTACATCTCATTAGACTGAGAGTAGCTTTTTTAAAGAGAGTAGTCTTTTTTAAAGACTATATCAAATGGCTGAGAATTGAAGCCTGAATCAGCATTATTTACTATATTACTCTAGTAAAAGCAAATGATTAACATAAGGGGAAATAACAGTGGGACAAGGTTCAATCACTCTCAACAATTAAAAAAGGGTAACAAAATTTTAACAAACTATTAAATAAGGACTTTTGATAGCTCAGCAAGTAATACAGCTAGGACACATATTTCCTAGAAGTTAATCACCTTGAGGGAATTACTTCTGTTGTGTTGGGGTTTTTTTTCCAATATAATAAGATAAAAGTCTATGTATAGCTTATTGGGTAAAGCAGTCTGACCTGTTAAGCTTTGTTAAGCCGCGGGTATCTGTGACCTGTTCTGTGAGTGCCAGTAATCATCCTGCACGGAGAGGTGCAGACCCGGGCAGCCCCCAGGGTGTGCGGGACCCCCATCTCAGGGGACCACAGAGCGACCCCAAGCTTCCGCGGGTGGCTGTCCCCACGCCCCAGCGCCACCCATCACTCCTTGCTGCAGGGCCACAAAGCCCAGGTACAACACAGCTCTTGATGTTCTTCTGTGTGGAAAGAAGAAACCGGAGCCTGCCTGTCACATAAATCACTATTAACCTCGATGTTCTTTCCCATGCCCCAACCTTAGGAGAACCAGTCAGTTTGTGCTGGGTGACATCACCAGGGCTCCCTGAAGGGCTGGCAGCCACCACCTCCCTTCCTGTGGTTACTACTCACAGCCCTGCTCCAGCGCGTTGAAAGGCTTCACTGGTATTGGCTGGAACGAGTTTGCACCAGTCCTGTCCTTCCCTTTTGTGACAGGATTGACAGAATGTCTGCACTTCAGCCAAACCAACCAACCAAAAAATAGGTGTTAACTTCAACAGATGCGTGTTTCACTTCCAGTAGAACATCGGGGAATACCTCTCACTAAAGCCATTCCAGGAGTTTGAATAATTCTAGAGTCAAACCTGAGCTGAAATTATCTTGACAGCTGATTGTCGCTTTTACATATAAATATACTATTTGGAGAACTCAGAATTTGTATTCACAATTATATATAGATTTGAAATAAGTGTTCAAACTCTTTAGCAAAGGGATTTCTTTTCTGAGCTTTACAATATGAAAGCTTAAAAAAATAATTGGTATAGACACTGTAATCGGGAATATTTGCTTACAAATATAATTTATACAAAAACATTTATTCACATTATTAAACATTAACCCAAATATCAGACCCAAATATTAATGTAACAAAGATACACAGTATATCAAATAAAAAATACACTGTAAATGAAGATTAGCTGGGCATCCTACTTGGCTTCCAGACGGAACCATGTCATGAAGATCCATAAACTGCTTATTAATCGCAGATTCAAGACTATGCAACAATAGTTGTGATAATTTTGCCTGAATCTCAGAACTTTTTGAAGCAACTGAGTTTATGGGATTGCCAAAACAAAAACGTTATTCTATAATGAAGAAGAACAACTAGTGCAGAAGAATTCTACATGTGAATGGAGAAAAAACCCACAATATCTAATCTAGAATAACCCTGCATCCAAACACAATTCTTCTCTGTGTGTTCCTCTTCTTGTTTTTCTTTAATTCACTCTCAAAGACACAGAGCATTCCAGAATAAAGACATCCTCACATTAGTTTACTCCTACCTGCACGTATGGATGAGCCCCAGACACATCACTTTTTGATCTTGCTGACCTGACTGTATAAACATTGTCAGAACTGAATGGTGTCTTAAGTGGGGATTTAAATGGTGTCTGTCAAACCAGCAATGTGACCAAATGAAAATATTTTCTAGTATTTCCCTAAGTGAAATAATCCTTCCAACTATGCATTATTATAATAACCTTTCACCAGAAATATTCATGTGCTGCAGATAATGACATTCCTCACTAACAGGGAAGTTCTCTTCTTTCAGAAAGAGATAAAAAAAATAAATGCATCAATACTTGTATTTGGTCATAAATGAGTCAAAAGAAAGGATTTATGGGCAAACAATGCATGGCAGTATCCTCTGCCCCCCAAGGATGCTGTAAAGTAGCCAGGCAATACAAGAACCAAAAGACCAAAAGGAAAGAACCCAAAACACTTTAATTACTTATGATAAGTCATAAGCTGAAGCACTTGTAAACCAGTCAAAGCCAGAAAGCATCATTCTCTTTTCCCCTTTAAACTGTAACAAGGAGGTTTATACAAGGGCTGTTAAGGGTCTGGTAATTTAAGACCATTAAGTATTTATCTGCCATTTCAGCTTGAAAGTTTTGAAAGTGTCCAGCACCATCAGATAAGCAGCTGCTACTCAAATTGTACTTGAAATAGCATTACTTCTTCGAAATCTATATATTTGGCCTTGGATTCCTTCATAATTTCTGTACACTATTTTTTTTACACAGCACTGTCCTATGAAGATGAACTGCATACCTTTGTTATATATCTCCGTTTGGTGTCTGAGTCAGACATTCCAGTCTCTAAAAATATACAGCTTATAGAGTTCTTTTCAAAAGATCAAGGAAAAGATGATAATCAGTAATGCATATTTATATTTATATATATATATATATATATATATATATATAAAATTGTATACAGTAAAACTACACAATTACATTCAAGGTTAAGATTAAGACCTATATTTCTTGAACACTGATGTCAGTCTTCAAAGATGTTAGTTGACCTTGATGATAAAAATAAATTTTGCAGTCCTGCTCTGTGTCCCCAACTTAGTCCACTAAAGACATTTAAATGTTCTGTGCTTACATACCATAAAACAGTTAAACACAGACATTCCATATTAATTATATTTAATAATCCTAACTTCGATTTGTGGAGAGGAAAATTAGGTTTCCTGAGAGCTGCTGTAGCTTCCAAACATCATCTTATTCACAAGCAACAGAAATGCTTTCACTGTTATATTTAGATAAAGTAGTGATGAGAACCCTCAGCATATTATTTGTAAAATTAAATCCCGCTGAGGTTTTTTTTTCCCCCCTTGCCATTTCATTAATTCTATCTCAGGAACAACAATGGAAGATCATAATATGTGTAAGAGATAAAATAATAAAATATAAACATAATTTAGAATTCCATGTTTTCCACTTTTAAAATGATGGAATTTTTGTAAATATAACTGCTGTGAATGGGGAGAGAAGACTCAAACACAAGCTTCCTCAAGCCACTGAAATTATATATACTAGCACTGACTTTCAAATAATTAATTCTCTAAAGAAACACCTAAATGTTAAGCTTAAATACCCTTTAAAAAAAGTCAATGATTTCTCAAAGACACATTTTACACTAGCTGTTAGCCTTTGATTTTTCCTGTTTTATGAAGAACCTGGGGTCCCCCTTAATTAACGATTACACACAACACTTCATGTACTCAACACTGGCAGCAGCCCACAGTGCCACCCGAAGCGTTTGCATTCATCTGCTAATGACACTTGCTTGTGGTGTTTTAGCTGACTGCAGTGAACCTGCCTTCAAGAGCACTACATTGTTTTAGAGCTGCCCAAGAACCTCTTGCTTTCCAGCAACCTGATCCATCTTCCAATCAGTGTACTCAGCAAAACAAGTAACAACCCCTTCAGCTCCCAAAAGCAATTTCATTTGCTATGAAGAAAACAGACTGTGCCTTCACAGGCTTAACTGGAAAAAAAAATCATAGCAACTTTACACAATACTGTATGAGACCACAGTTCAGCCTATTATTTAAACTAATAAACACACAGAGTCCTGTAAATGTCGAAAGGAATTTATCTTAAGAGAAAATAGTGTCCATTGGTTGTCAAAAAGACCATTTTATAGCTACTTAAGCATCCTAATGCTTATGCAGAATTCTAAAAGACCCATTCCACACCAGATTTGTAGATGTACTCCCAACGTCACCTGTAGTCTTGCCACTGATGCTAGCAGAAAACAAAGCACTCCATATAGTCCAGAATAGTTTTCAGAGAAAACATACAGCTATGAGAATTATTATTTGTTATTAAGGAAACTAAAAATAACTGTTCCCTGGGTTTATCCTCTAAAATATTTGGGAAAGCATTTATGATGCCTCTTCTTCCTTCTTACAAGACTACCAAAAAATTCTGATACTTCCAAAAACAGAACTTCATTTTACATCATTTACTTTTCACAGTCTAAACTAAAAGTAAATTAAACACGATTACATGGAAATAAAGTCTATCACATTATTATGAATCAGAATAAGTTAATTCCCTTCAGAGTATATTATTTCAATGGGTGTGACAGAAGGTATTTGTAAACCAGCTGAAGAAAGAATGCACTGGAAGAAAAAGCACCTCCTTGCATTTAACACTTGTGGAATCCTTTCATCAGAAAGAATTTCTAGTTAGTGCTACAGAACCAACTAATAAAACTAGACACCAGCTTTAAACTGTGTGGATAAGAAATCTTCTAAATTTTATATCGATGCATTATAAGAATTTTAAATAAGTTACATTGCTAAAAACCAAGAAACCTCTCACAAAACAAAAAAAAACCCACTCCAAACACACAAACCCACGGTGCTACTGTAAACAGTCATCTCCACTGCACTAACCGTGTCAGGCTTTATCTTTCACTCCCAAATAGCCAGATACTAAGGCACTAAAATCATTACTGTCAATATGAAAAGAGAAAGTGATTACAATGGAGTTACATCAGTAAAATAAACTACGAGTGCTTGCAGAATCAGCACAAGAACAGTAAATTAGTGATTTCAGTCTTAATGAAAGAAATGCATAACTAGTACAAGGAAACGGAGGCCTGGCACTTAGGTTTTTCTATCCTTTACAGAACCCATCCAAGTAATTATATTAAAATACGACCAGTGACTTGTGCAGTACTTGTCCACTCAGCATTCAGCAAGGGGAAATAAAAAAATGCCACTGGACATAGAAAAAACAGCATCAAGTCAACTATAAGTAATACAGTTTTAGAAAGATTTAGTGATAACATTAATGAGCTGTTAGGCACTTTTTTTTTTTTTTTTAAAGGCTTCAGACCTCAAGTTGTTAAGAAAAAGCATCAAGAGTAAGTTTAGTCAGAAGTCTTGATTTTCAAAATAATAGCCAATCTATTATAAATTTGGCACTTAATGAAATCAGGCATCAATTTTGATTTATACTGAGCAAATAGTGTGATACTCAGCACTCCTCTGGAGGTAATGTAACAGTGAGATTCAGATCCTTTACTCCCTTCCTCTCTCACTCCGCACTTCATCTGTAAATAACTGTTTCCACATTTATAAGCTCTAATATGATCCCTGTGGAGATCTCTCTCAGGTCTCCTACACACGTATTACATAAAATATTGCTTTTCTCCATCATCACACAATCATCTCGAGCTCAACAACACTACAGAGATGTATATTTAGCTGTAAAAGAATGAAAGTTAGCACAGCTTATGTTCAGTTATATCATCCTGAAAAATCCTTGAGTGAAGAACTGAGCAATTAGTTTGTGCTGAACGCCATGCTGTCCAATTATATTATCAGTATTAAGCCAGATACTTAAAACTAGGTCTTATAATTCTACCTAAAAGCAACGCAGGCACGTCCTCATCTATCCAATGACCCCTCTGTGCGCACCTTCAGCAACTGCCTGCCACCGAGGTCTATGGCCAGGACACCTTCCATTTCCAACCCAGTTCTACCCCTCATACTGAAGCTACCTCCAAGATACTTTTTTGAAATACTACCTCAAATAAAGTGCTTCCTCTCAATACAGCTAAAACGTTGGAGCTCTCTAGAGCTCTCAATGAACACTTGCATAACAACTCTAGATTCTTCACAGCACTTGCAGAAGCAAGGGTTCACACTGCTTAGCAGTTTGGGGTGGGAGGGGCTGCTTGTTTAACAGCTTCTCAATGGAAGTTTCCCAAGTTGGGCATCACGGACAGTTTGTGTCTGCAGTGAACTCAGCCAAAGCCACAAAGAAGCCTATGATGAAAGAGGAGATTTCTAGATAGGAGGATGACTCTGCTGCAACAGTACTAGCTCAGGGCTAGGAAGATCTAGATTTAATTTCAACATTCATCACAAATTCTCCCTGTAACCTTGACCAAGGGATTTAGTTTCGCCATGTCTGTTTCCTATATATATAAACATGACAGATCATCTCCCAAATGTACCGTGAGGACAAATAAAAGATTGCTAAATACTCAGATAATCTGTCAGTACTGAAGGTCTTTCGCAGACAGATATAATCTACAGCATAAATATAAAATAAATACTAAGTAGCCAAACCACTGTGGAATTTTATTGCACTCTATTGTACTGCAGCAAAAATTCAAAGGTGTAAACTCTTCTTCCATGCTTTACCGAACACAACCACACACTGCTGAGGAGGACTACAGACATTTTTCAGTGATTTCTTAAAAGTACCAAATGCTTTATCTTATTTCCATGGATGAGAGGAACCTCAAAACAGTTCAAGGGGCCTTTATCCCAGTTTTTAACCTACATACATTCTGGTCAATTTTCAAACATAAACTTAGCAATCATGGAAGTCAATACAAGTCTGAGGTCTAAAGGAACTCCAGCCCCACCTAGTCCAGCTCTTCTGTTCGATCTCGTCAAACAACAACTTTTCTTACTTACCTTCCACATGCCATATTCTTTGCTCCTTGTATCAAAATTACCTCTATTAATTTAATTCTATTTCCAGATCTCTTCAGATATAAAACTCAGTTGTAACTGCTTACTCAGGTTTCAACTAGGATCTCTTAAAAAACAAACAAAAAACCCTACACCTCTTCAGAACACACACAATTTTTGTTTTAAGTGAATGTAAGTTTTCTGTATGCATTGAGCAACACCTAGAGCATCTCTTCAAATCCCCAACACATAGAATCACAGAATCATTTAGACTGGAAAACACCATTAAGATTAGTGCTTCCACAACACCGTAAAAATCTCCAATATTAGATTTGGGGTTTTTTCTACTACAATTTTACAATTTTGTTTTGTCTTCTATGAGCTCCTATTAACAGGCACTGAACTGAAGATATATAATTTATCTATATGCCCACTATTCAAATACAAAAACCATTAGTGACACTAACAACCCTGCCTTCTGTAGGGAGAGAATTTCAAACCTACTTTACTCACGCCTGAACACTGACCTCACCCTCTGCACCTTCCGAATTGTTTCCCATCTTGCTCTACAAAACCCGAATCCCAGTGCAATGCCCTTATCTCTGCCCACTGGCTCACCTGCCCGTGTGGAGGAGCTGCTCACAACCATTTGTGCAGACTGCACTGGCAGCTGCCATTTCTGCACACCACTAGTGATGTTAGTACCACAGTTCAGAAACCTCTGCTCCAAAAACATAAAACTCATCCAGAAAAGATGAGCAGAACAGACCTATTAAACATTCGAAAGTGAAAATTCCACAGAATACACTGAGACACCATTGCCCACATTGCTGGTGTATTGTATTCATCTACAAAATTTAAATCTTGCCATCTAAGGTACACAACCTTTTATTTGTTAAGATGATGATCCAAACATAAGATCTTATGCTTCTGGCTGCATTAGTCTGCTTAAAGACGGAAAAACATGGAAGCAAGGAATTTTAATCTCAATAATTTGTTTCAAAGGAATGCTAAACAGGAAGCAAAAGAAAATGTAAAAGCTTTTAGAAACGTTTCAGTGCAGATTTCAGCAGAAACATGCAGATTGAGTGCTTAGCTAGCATGACTGGAAATTGAAAAAAATGAAGAGATGGGGAATCAAATGCTTTCCCCCATCTTTCCAATGTGGCAGCACTTCTCACTTCCTAACAGCTTGTTCTATTGTCTTTCACCTTTGTAAACATAATTTAAATCAAAGAATGCTGCTCTTCTTTCTGTCCTGCAATGTCAGGCATTACTGATACAAGTGTGTGCTGCTTGGGACGTTTTTATTGGCTTTTTCCTTTGTGATACCGTTCTTCTTTCTTGTTCTGGGTTTCCTCATTGTGTGCACAGGTAGAGTTCAAGTGAATGGGATTTCAACTGTGGAAAATAGTAAACAGCATTTTTCTTCCTCTTTTTTTTTTTTTTTTTCCTCTAGTTAATCTCTGCTGTTGAGTACTTTTGTCACTCCTTCCTGGTAAAAGACAACAAATTCATGCTCTTATAAAAGAGGTATGAGTGGTTGTTGCCAGGTGACTGGCAAATAACCGATAAGAGTCCACCTAGCCAAATCTTCTCATAGGCGTAGGTACACTGCAGAAGCAACAAAGAAAAATAAAAATTAAAAATAAAGAAAAAAACTGGGGTTTGGTTCAAGGTCCCCTTTGATTTAGATTTGGTTTTACTGTTACATTGATTACAATTATGCTTCCTTTCCCTACTGCAAAGAAAGAAAACACACGTGCTTTCTTCCAGGGCGCCCGGCTGGCAGCACCAAGAGGGTCTGAACGGCTCCAGGCCCCTTTCTGCTAAACCTACCGACTGCAGGTGAAGTTAGGGCAGCCTAAAAGTGCTAGTGAAGAGGAATAAAATCCTGTATCTCATTGATCTCCTTGAAACAGCAACCAAATCAGGGGCATGATTTTCCATCTTCCATCCTGTATGGCTGCGGTAATTTGGATTTTCTTTTACTTAGCTGAGCAAGTGTGGGGGAGGAGGAGGAGGAGGAGGAGGAAAAGGTACTAATCTCTTTAGAAAGCAGCACTTGACACCAAGTGTGTAGGTGATAATGACTACTTCTAAGGAGCTGACATAATACCAAGCATTTACAGTATACTGAAACTTTGCTGTAAGGGGAGTGAAGGTCCACTGAAGCGATTAATTCATGATTTTTATTCTATCACACCGTAAGAAAGCCACAATATAATTAATGCTAAAGTGATTCTACAGTTGTTCAAACATCCACAGTGAGAAACGACAGCAGTATGTCAGCCCACTTGGGTGACCAGAAGATACAGCTCACCTTTCTTCAATTCTTCAGAAAGTCTGAAAACGTCAGCTATTAAACTAAAAACGGAAAGCATGCACATTCTTTCATGCAGAAAAAAAAAAACCAAAACAAAACAAAAAAAACACAACCCCAACCCTCAGTTAAGTGTGGCAAGTAGCAAATACACAGGAAGCAAATTTAAAATGACTCACAAGATGAACATTTCCCAGCTCCCCACACGTATCTCTTCTACATAATTAAGCTAAAACTGTCCTTACAGAGGGAAAGCTGCAATAGCTTTATTTACATATAAACAATTATTCAGCTGTAAACATAACTCACACACATAGGAGTTAATGGAGAAGGCATCAACACAGCTATACTTCAGATCTCCTCTTCAGAAGCCAAGTAACAATTACAGCCTCTTTCACCTTGGGAATTCTTAACTATTCCCCTCTTTATCTAGACTAACTTGTGCCATCCCTATTTTAAATACATCAAAAACTCTCTCACGTTTTGGGCCTGGGTTTTTTTAGCCTGGACCAAGGCACATTTGCACAACGTGTGTCTGAGCAACAGTCCTAAACTAAAAATTAACTAGGAACATGCAACTTTATACGGCCTACCATAAAATGCCACTAATGGTACAGCAATACTGCCTGAACCATGTCCTTTAGAAATGTATCAGTGTTTGCTGGAGAATTGTACACGGTTCACCACAGCAAATCTCAGTTTGACAAGTAAAATTACTAATGCAAGACTCTTTGCTCAAGAACAACTTGTTTTGAGGCAGAATTTCCCTCTTAGCCTGCATATTTTACTATTCAGATATCACTTTTGCCCAAGATACTGGCCTCCATTCTTTACTCTCAACTTGCATGTCTCAGTTTTTATTGTACTATTGTGCTATTTGGCACATGAAGAATGAGGTTAACTGGTAAATTATTACCTTATCTTTGCAAGATGAATTAGGCCTAGACACAAAGGTGCCAAAAGTAATTATCATACTAGATAAGGCATGGTAAGAATCACAAAGTTAACCTCTGCACAACTATTGCATGTAGAGCTGTATATTTGCTTATGCTCATGAAGTTTCTGTACCTTCAGATTTCTCACTCTTAAGTGACAAACAAACCTCGTCACCCACATTAATGTCTTTGTGAGAGTCACACTGCTCTGTTGTCCAAGAAAAATCTCATCAGAGATAAGCCGTGAATTTTTGTTCTGTTTCATTTTTCTGCTTCGATATAGGTTCTAACAGGATCCTTACAATGCTGTTTTACAGTGCAAACCATAAAGTATTTCAGTTTTGAAGCTAAGTAGCTCTGGTAGCCATCAAACTTGTGAGAGAACGGAGTACACACAAGCAAATCCAACAACTGCCTCCTGCCAAAGACAGCAGCGCTACATCCTCCTCCTCAGATGGAGGCTCTCCCTGTATGACCACTGAAGCTTGTTTTGACCTCAGGAAGAGACATTTCAGGCAGCAATATCAATGGAACATTTATTTCAGTCTTCCTTAAGCTCCATTAAAAAAATGTTTCTGCTCTTTTTTCCTTCCCTAGCCAGCTCACTGGAGGGTTAAATGCAAGAAAGAAGTGATGGTCAGAGAGAAGGAAACGGGATTTTTTTTTTCCCCCCTACTTCTGTCAACAAATATTCCCTCATGGATCTTAATTTCAACTACAGAACATTATGACTGCCCAATGAAAGCATGCTGATAGCCAGTCAGCTACAGGAAATCAGAAAATCTTGAATGGAAGCTAACTGATGCAATATCTCAAATGCAAAGTTAAGGTCACAAAGACACAGGAGTTTTGATTTTGCTTTCTGCAATAATGACTTCTCTTTAAAAAAAATAGATGAGAGAAATTATGAAGAACTGAAACCTTCCCTTTTAATGCAAACGTAGTTGAAAGTGCATTAACCACAGAACATTCATAGGGTATTAATCCAAATGCTAAAATTACATGTGATCTTATGGTGTTTGCTGTCCCTGGAAAGAAAGGAGCACATCTGCTATATAAGTAGTTCTTTTAACAAAATCAGCTGCTGATCCTATTTTTTTAAAGTTCGGATAGGCAGCTACTAAGGAATGGAACTTCAAGCACCACGTGTTATCTAAGTGCTTCTCTTCCAACTTCAGTGTCAGCTTTATGTGCTTCACAGGCTTCTTCCTCCCCGCCCCACTTCCACCCTGCAACCATGGCTTCCTTGCAGCCTCAACTGGACTCAGATCAGCTCAAAGGTGAGTGCAAGAGCTAATGCAAGGCAGGACCAGGACCATGACTGCAGGAGACGTTGAAACCTGAAAGGCCAATATCCAGATTTGATCACAGCCGAAGCTGTGACAGACAGCAGTCAACCCCACCAAGCCTTACAAACATAAGGTTGCTCAAGATAAACAATTACCTTCCACAAGAAGGTAACTATTCCATTGATAATGATTCCTCACTGACCGCAGAGTTTCTCTGCTTTCAAGTTATTAAACTCAGTTGTAATGTCCCAGTGGAGTACATCTATACGTAGTTCATATTTGCTGTGCAGAATCAAACATAAATCACTTTTGCTCAGGAACTATATGGTTTGCACAGGTGCCAAAAAAGGAATTTTCCCTATCTCTCAGAAGTTATAGCTTCTTTTTCCATTTAGTTCTCACAGCTTTTTTACTAACTTTTCCAACAACAGCAAATAAAACATACATTGGGATAGTCTCAACTATTAATGAAGTTATGTACTCACAACTGTTAATATGTTCCTCTCAGCAACTTTTGTACCATACATTTATAAGTACCATTTAGATCAGGGTTTTTTTTAAAAAAAAAAAAAAACAAACAAACAAACAAAAAAAAAAAAAACACCCAAAACAAACCAAAACAAAAAAACCACCAAACCACCACCAAAAAAACAGGTCAGTTGCAAAATCTACAGTGGTTTTCCACAGGGCTGCAAAACTGTTAAAAAGTTTCCCTAAATCCTATTTTAAATATTTAAAATTCTATTTTAAAATTGCTACACTAGTATCAGTGACAGGGAAACAGTTTACTAAAAGCCAAAGAAATGTCACACTGCTGTTTAAAAATCTAAGCAGTTCAGAAGCAGTTAAGCTACTATGTACAACTTTGGAAGGAGAAACCAGGAGCACTGGAGAGGATGTGGCTGCTTTTCTAGGAGTAACTACTAAATTAACTCCATGCAACAGACTGTCCCTAATACAGTGGTACCTGCACAGAGCCAGACTTCACTGCCCTGTAGCGAGACACTTTGTACTGGGCAGCTCCTCCTGGCAGGTTAAAGCAAGAACTTGACATTTCTACATTGTAGTCTAGTGTTGCAACTCAACTCATCAGGGCTGCTAAGGCTTTTGACAGATTTTTGGGTGTATCTTGCAGCCAGGCACTGTAATCTTCCTGTGCATTCTGCTTTGCCCTGCCACTGAAGAGATTAGAGGCAAAGTATTCTCAGATGACAGAAGGGACGGAAGAGCTACTCCTAGCAGAGAGCAGGAAAAAGATGGATGAGTTTTTAAAGCTTCTCCTGCATTTGAGTTGTTCAAATTTAAACTGCTTTAAATTGAATTAAGAAATACTATGGATTACATACACATACTTTAAGATACAAGACTAACTAACAGCCTGCACGAATTCCTAAACACTGAAACGCATCTGTCATTTTGCAAGGTCACTATCAACAGAGAGCAGCTCTGGAAAAATGATAGCTGATGGAGAGACAGAATTAGTAAATAAATCAATGGCTAAATACTGCTTTCTAGGAAATGATATTTTTGTTTAGATTATACTCTGCTATGTAACGTATCTTTTCAGTAGGGAACAAGGTCATGAATAGTATTGCACTAATCAACTAATAGAAAATAAAACATGGAGATTTGGCATAGCAGATAGAAATTTGCTAATTTTTTCCTATATCACTCTCACAAAATAATTAAACTATAGAAATACTTCCTCATACCACATTCCTCCGAGTACATATCTTCTGATATGCATCTTCCATTCTAAAAATATTTTCTGTTTTACCCTTTGGCTATCAGTTGAAATGAAAATACCCTAATCCTTTCCAGGTATAAAATGAAAATCAAAAGAGAAATGCAATTTCTACAGAGTCCCGACAGCCCTTCTGAAATGTGCTATGCTGACACATAGATTTCAAAAACATATTAGGAGAATTTTGACCTTTTGCTCTATCAAATCAGTTGCCATAAAGATATAGGTCATTTTGCAATAGGAGTTTTCACTGTAAGAGAATTTGCATAAAGTATTCAGAATGTTTTCTAAGAGAATTTCCTTTTCTTTTTGAGTAAGAGTTAAAGGACTACTTTAGAAAAAGATAAAACTCGCAAAAAATAAATTTTAAAGATCTATTAGAAAGAGCTGTTAAATCCTGGATTGCAGTGTAACTCAAAATCTACAAATGGTATCGTGGTCAATAATGTCTTGTCTATCAAAAGTCACAGGACAACACAATCCCTGCACCAAACAACTTACAGTCTAATTTACAACACAACCTTGTAAATTCATTTAACAAAAATTTAGAGGTAGAAAAATACCAGAATAATCCTAGTGGATATATAATACTTAAGACATGGAAAGAATCATTGAGATCTCATGACAGAGTCCTTCTTCAAAATGAGTTGCTTTGGTTAACTATCCTCAATTTGATGGGGAATTAACAAGTGTGATGTTTAATGAAATTCTATAAATATTGATAATTACAGCACTGACTTAGAAATTCATGGGACTGGCATTGTAAAGTTACTGGTAAGACTTCCTTCAATTCATTAAAGCATTACTAGAAGAAAAATCTCTCTTACAGCCATACATCACTTATGCATGGGCAACTCATCTGATTGCAGGCGATAACCACGAAATGCAGCCACGCTATAATGCATAAGAACAAACTTGGTCTTTCTTGAGACTAGTTCCTACTTTCCATATAGCAAATGTGAACACCTGTCCATTCTAAACTTTAGCCAACTGAAGGACCAACCTTTGCAAATCAAGCTACTCACTCTCACCACTCACCAGTCTCTCCAATTCTACCTGCACTATAAGAAGTCACAATCTGCGACTTCAAATTTGGTTAAGATGTCTTTGTACCTTCATTTACATGCTGCTCCACTAGTAAACAGAAGATTTCATTTTTTAAAGGTAATCTATCAGGCACTTTTTAAAGTGTAATTTAAATTAAGAAATTAAATATACCAATGTTGCAAGAAGAAAGAGTGCAGGAAAGGTATGGGAACTTATTTTCTCTAAATCCAAACTTTCTTTCATCCATTTATGCTGCATGTATATATCATCGTTCGAGAACACAGGAGCACACCTAGTAGCATATCAGTCATTTTTACAGTACGAAGACAGTTACTCCTTTCTCTGAGCACACTATTTCTTTGTTCACCTTTAAATATTTTGTCAGAACATGTATTTCCTACAACAAACATGTCCTGAATGGAGGGAGAGCTGTGAAAAGAACTGGAACATAAGAAGTACTAAGGGAAATACTTATGACAATATTTCTGCACAGACTTGGAACCACCATCTGTTCACAAAAAAGTGAATATTCATAACTGACAGGTCACACTGTGCAAGTGCACCATCTCATTTACTTCACTAGGACTTTTGCCTGGATTGAGTTACATCTGCAGACTATAAACAAACAAGAAAAATAGCACTGTACAGAAATTAAACCAAACCCTTAAAACTGTATTATTCCCTGAGTCAAAAAGATAAACTGATTAGTAAAATTATACTTCTTCCTGCATTGAGAAATTTGGATTATTTCTCAGTGATCAGCGAGGAACCAAATCTCATGAAACCCAAGTTTCATTCAATTCATTCACTGTTCGTTTCAAGCTGTAGTAAACTTTTTCAATATACTAATTCATTTTATGAGCAAAAGTGCATTGTAGTTTTAAGATTTTGTTTCTGTACTTCAAAAATAGCTGTCATATTATTATCACAGTATTTTCTTTTCCTCATAATGTTGAATTTTACACATCACATAACAGACTAGCAGCAACTTCAAGCCAGGACTCTCAGCAATAAAAATAAAACAACTGTTAACTAATGCAGAAGATTTACATTTTTCAAAAAAATCACATTTTATAAGTCTACTTCTCTCATTGAAAGGTTAACTTCTCTGATCATCTTTTTCCCAGAAACCTAATCCAATCCAGCCCTCTTCCAAGAACACTAATGAATCACCTGTCCTCTCCTTTTTTTTTTTCCCATCTTTTCCAAGTAATTTAAAAAAAACCCAAACCACTTTTCAGAGCAGTGACTTCTGCTTCAATGTGCGAGAACATATGTAGATCTCATCTTTTGCCTTGCTGCAGTTTTAATTTTATTTTAGCTGGTTCGAATCATTTTATCTTCAGACACCGCAAACATTTGTGGCTTAAAGCCAAGGTCGAGTTTTGATATTGCCCACAGAATTTCCTCCATTTAACAGTTAGCTGATCACCACTCACCACTCCTGAGCTCCTTCCTTGTTGTTTCCCTACTGTATTTTTAAAGTCTGTTATTTCCAAATAAATCCAAATGACAGTCTCCCGTTCAAGTTTTATGGATTTTCATTTAAATAGATAGGTGGAGGAGGTATATAAGCTAGCATTTTTCCATTCATTTTATGTAAAGTCGTATCTAAGATGATGTGTGCACCACCAAAATAGCTGTCTAAAATGAATCATTCATACCAGTTTCCAAATTCTTGTAACAGATAAGGATTGAACTGCCATTGCAAACACTTTGAAAACGTCTTATAATAAGAGAGAACATTTTGTAAGCACACTGCAATGTGGGAATGAAAAGTAAGAAAAAAATAATCAAAATTATGCTTTTTTAAATATACAGTATGAAAATTACTTATGTTTTACTCAAAGTTGACTGTAAAATTAGTGAAAGCTGTGTTACACACACAGTTTATTAAAAAAATGAAATACCATCACAAGGATCAAGACATCTACAGCAAAATCAAAGGATTAAAGTGAGACACTAGACAGAAAACATCTGAAGCTTTTTGCCAATTTATGTCTTACTACACCTTGGCTGGTGATGAACTATAGTAGGGTATGTATGAACAGGCACACAAAAACCCGTGTGTATTCATATGCATGCATGTTCTAAAAAACCCATGTTTTAAAGTTCATTCTATGTTCTCAATATTCAAAATGCTTATGATGCTTTCAGGGGACCTTCTGTTTCTGCCATTTCTCTTTCACATATAGATTGCAATAAAATTATTCTTCCAGGTTTGCAGGGTGTCCTTTTCTCCTCCCTTCTCTTTTTCTTTTTACCAGTGCATATTTTATCAAAATTAATTCAAATTCCATGAAGATAGAAAATTCTCTGATCCTTAATAATCTCATGTTTTAATTATTGCAATCTCCTCCAATTTAGCTTTTGAAAATCCCGATTTGCTATCCCTTAATTCTATTCTAAAATACTAAAACAACTGTGATGGCTCTTTACTTTGATTGTATAAGGTGGGGTTTTTTTCCCCTCCTTCTTTTCTTTCTTTCATAATCACATCAAAGGACACCAGACTGTCAGGGTCTTGCATGAACTGCTGATCTGGACCTATACATGCCTTTGTTCTGCAACGACCTCCTTGACTGCCCACTTCCCAGGTTTTTTTACAACCAGGAGCTAGTCTTACCTGTTCACAAATGGCAATCTCACTAACCTGCAAAATCCACCAACCAATATCTCTTCAAAATTCAGTGGTCTCTGAGGACTACAGATGATCCGCTTCTGACCATTATAACCTCTGGTTCAGATGCAACTTCTGACCCAGTCTCTCATGAACTAGTTACCAAAACTAGAAGTTACCCTGTTACTAAAACCCTTTCCTTAAAGAAAAGATCTGCTACTAGCCCTTGTCAGAAACTCACTACTTGCCTTTCCTAATTTTCAGGAATGCTACTTCATGGGATTTGAAAAAAAAAAAAAGTTTATGAGAAAACTAAGATTTGGCACCAACCTTAATCTCACCACCTTGCAAAGTATGTGCTTTATTTTCATTTCATCTCATCCATAAAGCACACTGACAAGTAGAAATGCATGCACTCTTAAAAGAAAAGGGAAGAAAAAGAAAAGAGTTTAGTTGTTGAAAGTTATGTCTATGCCCACTGGGCACAGACTTTGTTCCCATTTCAGTTCATTTTCTCAAGCAGCACGGACATTTACAGTGGTGAATCACGCTACTCAAGCAAGACTGGGGGCCATTTCTCTGGGGACCTGTGGGACGGTGGCAAGAGGAAAAATTCCTCAGCAGTGAGGTTTGAGGAAAAAAAAAAAAAAAAAAAAAAAAAAAAAAAAACCCAACCAACAACAACAACCCAAAACCCACCCACAACCCAAACCAAACACCCTCAAACACACCAAAAAAAAAAAGAAAAAAAATCAGCCCCAGCTCATGAGAGTAGGGAGGGCCAACATCCCAGAAGTTGACAAAAGTAACTGGGAGAAGTGGGGGCAAGGGGGACCCATCGAGGTCATTCTTACAGCTTTTTCAATAGTGCCATGGACTTTTCATAAAGAGGTTTCTCCTGCCTAATCCAAGCAATTTATAAAGACTAATATGGACTCATCTCCCTTCAAGTTGTAATTTATATCCTAGGGGCTAGGTTTGGTTAGAAAGAGTAAAGATGAATATAACAATAAAGAATGTAGAAAATTATTTCTTGCTCTTTCTTTTTATTAGACATTACTCCTCAGCAGTCCTGTTCCCAGCAGCCTCACTGGCAAACACCAGATGAATTACTGCATGCCAGACAGCAGCAGTTTTACCTGAGACACCACTTCATCTCTGGTACATAGCTCACACCAGCTGCTCCAGCAGAATTCAGCACAGATAAACAAAACCATTTCTTCTCTTTCCTCCTACAGTTTTTAAGCTATACATCTGCAGTTGCCAAGTCCCTTTTTTGATGCTGGAAATCCAGTGCAATTTACATTTCCCTTCATATACACACATGTTTCTTTTTATCGCACTCTAACATTTCCACAGTTTTTATCCTTGTTCCAGATGATGTTAATGGAGAGAAGAAACTACCTACTACAGATGAAATGTTGGACAGCTGTTCCTGTGATAAAAAGTGGTGTGTTGTTTTTTTTCTTAATAGAGTATGGAAAAGTCCATTTAATGGACAACAAGATACATATTTGCATTTATAAAGCCAGTAGTTGGTATAATTGAAAGTTTTCTTCTGTTCCAATCTGGGCAGGAATATCCACAATACAACACGTCCATGAAGATTTAATAGGGAATGGTAAACCTCTGCTTACATTATTTTTCAAGAGTTACTTAAAAATATAATATCTTCTAAAACAGAGATGCAAACTTTCTGCATATGACATTAAGAAAATGTTCACTAAATTCAGAATAAAAATTTATGATCTCTTCTATATTCCAGCCACTTCAGATAAGTCACTCTGAGCTGAGCCTTGGCATTTTCAGTACTTTCACTTTAAAGGAAAGGAAAAAAAAAAACCACAAAAAAACACCACAAACCCAAAAGAAAACAAACCCTACAAAACCCAGTCTTCCACCACATTCTCTTGTGCTATATTTAGTACCAGTTCAATACTGGTACCAGGAACTGTCACTAAGTGATTTGGGCCAATATAAACTAGAAGCAGCAATTTTCATATCTATCAGATGATAAAGTTTTGCAGGACAAGCGAATGATATGTAAAAATTCCATAGCAGCTAATCAAAAACAAAGCTTGAGGAAGCAGCAAAAAGCTCATAATGAAAAAATATATTCCACCACAGGTGGCAGGAAATTGTAGCTACTGATAACAAGTGTTATGGGGCTCTGGCAAAGAAAGAAAATTAGCATAAGCATGAAGGCAAAGTAGTGATAACACACCAAAAAAAAAGCCTCAGAGCACTCTCCAGAAATCTATCATGAGAATCAAATGAAAAGTAATAAGTAATAAATTTGCATTTTCTGTAAGACCTCGCATTTAAACATATTCTTAAATATTTTGTGAGTTTAAGTAGCTGGCTGCAGACCATGTGTTGCTTGCATACATAAAAAGCAAAGCATCACCACTCAGTGCTGAAGCACCGACATCTGCAGAGAGAGATTACTGAGAAGTCTAAAACGAGACCTAAGAACAAGTCACTCAGTCTATCCAAATAGTGCCAATGATTGAGAATCCAAAAAATTCAAATCCTATATCTTGGAACACTACAGAGACAAGCAAAGAACAAAGATATGGGGAGTCTGAAGTCAGGGCCAAGCCCAAAGCACATCGTGTCCAGGCCGACTAGGGGAGGGTGGCAAGAGACGTTTCATCTTGGATCAGTCACCAACTCTTCTGCAGTTTCATTTGCTTTTCTGAAAGACTCTCTGGCTTGGGAAAAGAGATGTAGGAAGTGCCATGGATTACAGAACTCTGAAAAAGCTGGGAAGTCCCAAATACCCATTCAAGAAGGGTGTTAATATGACTGGCTTAGATGAACTCTCCAGGGAAAAATTGGATAGGATTGCAATAGAAGATGATTGGATCATCAAACTGAAAGTAAACCGGGGATTTACCTACTTTGTTGATATGAGTACACAATTCAGTGAAGTCAGCAGCACTCTAACAGCCATGGATAACAACAAGCAAAACACAGCCTTAAAATGTAAAGCAGCTAAACAAGAATCACAAACAAAACACACGTTCTAATAATAACAAGGGAAAGAGGATCTAGTATTTTTCTCTAAAAAGAACGAAGCCTGATCTCAGCAAGGAGCTATGCTTGTAGGGCAAGTTGAAAAAGAGGGGAGAAGAACACCAAAATTAACTGAGGAGATTTTCCAGCGTCCATGAAAGTGGTAAAACCCAGCTGGAAGAAAAAAATTTAAGAATCCAGTCTCTGCTGGATGTATGCAGTTCACAGTTTCTCCCTGAAAAGGGGAAATTTAACACAGGAATCGGGGAGAAAGTGAAGGAATCAGCAAAGCAGGCTCAGGTGGGGTCATGAAAGGAAACCTCCACTTTTCCATGGGGTCAAAAGACTATGCAAGAAGAAAATGCTTATCTCTGCCTTTAAGGGGTAAATTTGTACAATGTAGTATGCTGTACATGTCAAGCAAAATTTAGCACATAGCCTTTGAGATATAGTGAATAAAGACAAATGTTAACTCATCTCTTTTGTGAGATTTAGTTTCTACGTTATTAGCATTTCAATTGTACTCAGCACTCTGTGGTGTCACTGAAGAAAATACAGATTTGTATGCTTTGTATTAGGAGAATCCAGCAGAAAAGCGTTAATCTGGGCTCCAAGAACTCTAGGAAGAGACAGAAGCCAGCAAAAATCTAGTACTATACCTACAAAATCTGTACCATAAAGAGCCTGCCAAGAAACCTAAACCAACAAAAAGCAGACGTGACTTTCACATTCATGGAGGGCATGTGTTAATTGATTGCAAGCAACTTATTGGTATTACCAAGGATTGTTTCAAAGTGAACAGAAATCTGTCATTTGAAGCTACTCTCCAGAGCACATTATCTTTACACAAAGAAGGAAAATGTGCTAAACTGCACCTGTAAGAAACTCCTGTCATACCACACAGAGGTAGCCAGAGCAGAAGTTCTGAACAAATGTCTTTTCTCAGTGAGATTACTGAGCAATACAAAGGCCTCTCAGAACATACAATTAACCATTTCATTTTGGTCAAATGCCAACCCTCAAAGCAGCTATTTTGGTGACAGTGAAGCAAATCTACTATATAAAGAGGAAAGACAAAACCAAAATTATCCCCAACATAGAAAACTAAAATATATAATTTATAAAACAATTATAAAATAAATATTACAAAAATAATTTCAATGACTGCTATAAAGTTTTAATATTTTTAATAATATTCAACATTTCCAAAATATTTTTAATTCAGAGAAGTGTAGCAAAAGTAATAAGGAAGGAAAAAAAATTACATCAGTAATATAGTATTAAAATGTGATGTAAACAAACTTAAGAGTTTTCATTTGTGTCTTAATTTATAAAAAATTCCATGGAAACTTAATTTCCCTGACATGCCAGGAACCACCCTGCCTCGCTCACACAGCCACACACAAGTCAAATCATTAGAGTAGGGCCAGGGTGTTGTTTATATTCAAAGTCAGGGATGACAGCTACTGAGTAATCGCTCCCATTTTCTCCAGTCACTTGAGCATCTACTGAAGTCTCACCTGATTATTCACTCTTCCTAATCTTACTCAACTTCTTAAAACCCTCTGGAGCGCTAACACCCACTGTACTCTTTATCAGACAAAAATGGCTTGCATACAGTATAGAAAGGAAAACCAGCTACTTGCACTGATGGCTTTTGTCATTTTTCAACAGCTAGTTCACACCAAGACAGATGAGAAATATTTAAACCCCAAGGTAACAGTCAATAACAAAAAAAATAAACTGACATTACGTATTGACTTCATGTTTAATATGTTCAAATCCAATGAATGATTTGAACAGCACACACAAAACAGAATTCAGCAGGAATACATTAAAAGTTTTCTGCTTAAAATAAAAAATCCTTAATTTTATTCCATTAAAATACCATTAACTTTTTTTGTTTCCATATTGTATTTTAATATATTGCTTAGGAGAGTCATTATACTCTGATGTTTAGTTAACAGAATACATGAAAACAGGTTTGCACAGACATGCTTGATAACCTCTTAGGTCCACAGTTTCCATCACCTATGAAACAGAGTTAACAATCCATACTTCTAATGCACTACAAGATTTACTGCTGAGAAGTCCTATGCAAGAGCTAGGAATTGTCTACTGTTACCCTCCCACTGTGTATAGTTATGTTGTACTATCATCATTACTGACCTCTTAAAATAACATCAAAACTGAAATTAAGTAGTAACTGTATGATTATAAAATTTCACTAGCTTCAGATAGTAGGAAAAGATGATTTTTCAAAGGGGTAAGAGTTCAGAAGTATTCATGTATTTTTAGTTTAGTTGCGAAAAAAAAAAACCAAAACAAACACTATACAGGTAATTGTAGGTACAGACATACTCTACTTCTGCACAACTTTTCTGCACGAGTGTCATACTTGCATCTAACCCGTGAAAGAAAACGGAACATACTCCTCTTCCCCTTCAAAACACAGGGGACAATCCCAGGAAAAGGAACACAGAAATAGATGGCTGGGACCGTCTCCGACATCAAACCTATAAAACAAATTTTGTTGACATATTATGCAATTGTTTGGGATGAGCTGATGTACAATTTGTGCCCACCACAGCTGTGCTGAGAATTGTAATGAAGTGAGACACAAATCCCACACTTTGTTGTTACAGCTATTTTCCTCCAATGTAGATGGAAGAAATTACAAAAGCAGAGTTTGTCAAAGGTCATCATAACTATTTGGAAAGCCAAAAGCTTCAGTGGCTTCACTGGTGCCCTGCATTTACAGGCCAGACAGTGAAATGCAGGCATAGCTACAGCTGGTGCTGAAGATGAGGCCGTTTCTTCAGCTTCTTCATTGTCATTTACAACTGATGGTTCATTTTTAAGTAATGCAGAAAAAAACATAGCAGCCTAAAGTATCTTCCTTAATAACTCTGGCAAATCACAAGAATGAAAAAAAAAAAAAAAGACTATGAAGAATTTCATTCGAGAATATCTTTAGGAGAGGACAAAAGCTGCAGTTACCTTTGTGAAGAAATAATCCTTATGGGCTCTTGGCCTCACCAGACAAAATCCCACGGTCAAAGTAGTGTTATCTCCTGTTTAGTGTTACCTGAAACTTGTGTTAAAACCTAACCAGAACGGATGCCTTGTGTTCATCAGTGGAAACAAGCAACACCTTACGTAAATGCAATCTCCGTTCTGGTTCGGGGGCAGATTAAACCATGAAATCCAGGTACAGTTAGACTCTTAGCTCATTATATCTTTCTAGAACAGAATTTGTGAAGCTAAAGACACAGGATTCTTTAGGAAGGTTTGTTTGGGGGTTTTACAATTTCTTATTTTCACAAGCATACCAAATTGTGTCATTGTGCCTGGCAGCTTGCCTTCCATAACAAACATCAGAACTATTGTGTATTATATTAAGAAATAGAGAAAATTATGGTATTTCAAACTCTTCTTATTTCTGCGCAAAAAAAGTAGAAAAACCTTAGGGAGGCTTTTTTTTTTTTTTTTTAATAGCTGAATGACTGAGAAAGTTCCCTCTCTTGTAAGTCTGTCTAAGCTTTTAAGTCTCTTACAGACATTTAAATGTCTGACAAATAGATTATAGACTACTTGTTTTAAGACTTTTCAAAAAAAAAAAAAAAAAAAGGAGCTCGAATCTCTAGTATTTTGAAAGACAAGCACAATATTTGGTCTGCACAGCTTAGAGCATCTATTAAAACCTTCATTAATGCAACAGTGCCAAACTACTGCAGTCAAAGACTGATGTCAGTAAGAAGTAATGCTCAACACACTGCAATAACTTGATGTTACTTGCCCACATAGTCATTATGACCATGTTTTTGTTCTGCTCTGTATTGAAAAAACAGGTACTAAGTAGAACATTTTGACAAAAATTAGATTAGTTTTAGTTAAAAGAGCCTATCAAACATACATTATCTACATGATATGAGAACTATAGGTACACTTACCGCCTGAGTATAAATTCATCTGGAAATTATTAGTGACAAAAAAGAGCAAATCCTTGAATAATTTCTATCCACATAAAAATTATATAATATTTTTAACACGTTGAAAGTTGTGCAAGTGCTATTTTGGGTAATACAATGCTTTTTATAAACTTCATAATCCAACAGGTCCTTTCAGCTTTTTTAACATACAGTATGAAAGAAAATAAATAATCTAAAACAAGTCTGTACAGTCTTCTTCATAGCAGCTCTACAGAAGTTAAAGCTATATGCTATGGAAAGCTTCCTTAATTACTCATAAAAATCTTGCAAAGCTTTTTTATTTGTGCAGTTGTTACTAATTTTTCTGTGGTTTTCATACCAAGCTTTAAGTGTGCTTACTTCTGTACACATCACATGAACAGAAAAAAGACACCCAAAACAATAGGGTACTCATGTTTCTGATTCCTATGTCGATTTGTTAAAAAACGAGCAAGTGCGATTCTTTCTCTTTCCTAGTAACATGCTAACCAATCTCATTACCATACTGGGAATATATTTATTGCTGTCATAAAGCAAATTTGCTCAGACATCTCCTTGTCACCATAAAAATCAAAAGTAATCTTATACTTCACTGTACAGAACTATTTTGAGTAAATATTTATTAATTTTTCTTTATTGGTTCTACTATTTTATATGCCCAAGATTTAATTTAGTAGGTAGTGAGTGCTGTTTCCATTTTTTCTGTAACAGTTTGAATATTATACCTCATTTCGCTTCTTGGTTAATGAACCTTCAGTAACAAGAGAGGTAAATAAAAAAAAACAGATTGTACATTTATTGTCATCACTACTTACAAATCACTAGAACCATCTACTATTCAACAGAAAATCCAGAATAAATACTAGCTTTTTCATCTCATTAAAAAAACCCAGAATATTCATACATTCAGAGCAAGTTGGGCAACTTCATTTTAATGTGGTTATAAAGTTCAGCCACTCCAAGCTGCCTGACTTCTACTGCAGCTATAACTAAAGAAATGCTTGAAATAATCTGGTGCTTCCCTGTACCTGATAGTGTTGCTTGGATTCCTGCTCGTCTAAGTGGAACATCATGCAAATGTATTGCTCCCAAATTTAACAATTAAAAAAAACTCCATCACCTAATTAGAGAGATGAAAGTCTCATCACTGGTAAGACAGCCAATTTTCACAGAAAAGGAAAAGATAAGATTCATACCACATATAGCATGCTGACATACACATCAGCACTTCACCTGTATCTAATAGTTTAATTTATTAAGTTTTAGCTTATACAACACAGCTCATGATATATTTTTTAAAAAAAAAAGTTAAGCCATTTAATGTTACTGCTGGAACTTTCATTTATGCATCCCCACACTTGGGTTATAGTCTATAAGGCTGATAATTTATCTGTGCAATTTTATTTTGCAATTAAAATTGAGGGTATATCTTATAGAGAGCAAATGTACAATTGTGGGAAAATACTGTCTAAATCAAGTACAGAGGAAGCATTATTTAGTCAAAAATCTTGGGGTCCTGCAGGGTGGGGGAGAGTCTAGAGTTCTGCTAGAGCTATGTGTTTGCATAGGTGTCATTAAGTGGCACTGCAATCTCCTCCTGCCTTTACTTTACAGTCTCTGCCCCAGGTTTCAGCATTGGCCCTTACATAATCCATTGTCAATGCAGTCTAAAACACACATTTGTCACATTCGCTAATCCCACGCTTCAAACACCACAATATAAAGAGAAAGCAGATTGATCTTTCAAACTGGGGGAAGCTCTCGTTAAACTATGTGAAACAGTAAGTAGCATTGTTATGTGGAAGAAATCTCTGATTAGTAGTATGTATTATTAGTAGAGCACTTCTGTTTCCTTGGCTGATGCCACTAAATCAAACCCCAAGACCTTATTTATCAGTAAGAGTTGAATTCCTCAAGAATCTTCTATTTTATTGGATTTCTATTAAGTTACAACAGTTAATTTTTAATTTTGAGGAGAAAAAGAAAAAACAACATACAGTGCTGTCGTCTTCTAAAAATGAATGAGTGCTTCATAAACAGGGTTCCAAGTCACATAACCAGCTGGGTCTTTTTGTGTTGGTTAATCAATCTTGATTTCAAAACTGGAAGAAAGAAAAGAGATAATTGGACTTGACAAACCCCAGAGAATTAAGCAAATTAATAGAACAAACAAGGATTGATCTAAACGATACCCCACAGGAGAAACAGATCCAAGAGCAAACATCCAGTGTCATAAATAGTTACAGACATTTTGCAGTAAATTATGTGATTTAAAAGTTCTAACTCTGTGACCAAAGATCTATTAACAGCTTAGAACTATGAACCTCAGTCCTAATTATCTCTTGCTCTTGTCTGTTCATCAGTGCTGTAGCCCTGTGGCCTCTCATATATGTAAATACATGGTATTTTTAATGTACAGTCCTTTGGAGACTGTCAACTGGTTTTAACTCCCATCGTCTTTAAAAATAGCTAGAACCCTGAAGAAGTTAAGTGCAAACCTTCAGCACTTCAAGATGCTCCAGAACAGCTACTCAAAGTTATTCATATTCAGCATCAACTATGAGGGGGAGGACAAAGGTCTGAAAGTGGGAAAGACTGAGGCCAAGAAACAGATAAGAACAAGGAGGCAGACAGCAAACAGAATGGACAGTGCTCATTGTGGGCTTTGGTATCTGCAGCTCTGCCTCGTACCAGAGGGGGCAAGAGGAGAGAAACGCAGAACAGTGTTTTGTTTGTGCTGTACAGGATCATACAGGAGAGCCACTGCAGGGGGTGACAGGCTGACTGCAGGCTACTGGGGCTGGGGGGGGCAGCGTACAGCTGGGGGAGTGTGTGTATGTGTGTCTGCGGGTGTTCACGTGTCTGTGTGTGTGAGACAGAGTGGCAGAGAGGACAGACATTCCCCTGGCTTTCCTTGCATGACATAAGAACCTGGAATTGAATAACTGAGGGGTCTTAAGGTCAACGTAACGATGTCATCATGAATAAACGACATTCTGACTTTGTTTCATAATAGATACTCAAGATACTGAAATCACAGGCAGCAGTTCTGCAAGCAGGAGAGGTCCTGCTGGATGCAAGTGTTCCATGTGCAAACACATCAATGCTACAAAGATATACACACAGAAATAAAATTTTCACATTTTTGTATTAAAAAGGAACCACTGTGTTTCAGTACGATGCCATTTTTGACCCAAGTCATAGAATTTTACTCAGTTACGCTTGTGTCAAACAACAGCATATGGCACAGCCGGAGGTGATCTTGGTAGAGAAAACATCCACTTCTGACTTAAAAGTTCCAGTTAACGATCAGTTCATCATACCCCTCAGTATTTGGATTCAGCTTGCAAAACCGCGATTGTTTAATGCCCTTTGAACACTATGTAAAAACATGTTTTATTTTAAACGAGTGTTTCCCCACACAGACACCAGTAAGACCATCTGCTTCATCTCAGATTAACATAAAGGAGCGAGCTTCCCCGATGCTCCTGCCACTAAGGTTTTAAAGATGCCAGGTCTTGCATGTCATTGACTTTATTCAGTCTTCACCTTATGCCTGAATGAAAGGTTAAATTATTCAAATACAATTAAGTTCCATATTGCTTGGATTTGTAGCGCTTGTTTCAGGGATAACAAAATTCCTTAAGTGTTCTTACCACAACTTAGATAAATTCAGTTTGCATAATTTTATCTGGGAATTTTAGGACATGGACACCATTCATCTTTAAACTATATTTCAAATTTATTTTGAAGGTTAATGTGCCATGACTCAGTGTTCCAGGATCACACACTATTTCTAGACTTTCTCCTCCCTTTTCTGTAGGAATCAGAGCACAGAGGAAAACAGATATATTTAGTGCAAAGACATGCACAACCTTATAGTGCAGCTAACATGGGACACTGACACAATAAAGGAAGAACACACTGAACTGGCACACTAAAGCCCAAGAACCTACTTATAATACAATCTTAAATTTTGCTGTTGAGATCTTGACTATCAAAGTAAACATGACTTAGAAACGGTTTCTAACCACAATTTTATTGCCAGGGTATACCACCAGGTGGCAAGATTGTGAAAAAGATATATATAAAAAAAATCATTCCGATAACACATTCAGTCACGGCTGCTTCAAGGACCCTTTGGTAGGACATGACAATTGTTTTGCAAGGACTTGGGTAAGTAATGTCCCCGCACGGCTCTGTAAAATAAAATATTTTAACATTTCTTTATCGCTCTTTGTCTAGTCAATTTACTCAATTACGATAGTTAAACGCAACACAAAATTTCTAGTAGATGAAACAAATAGGAATTGTGACCACCACCTGTACTTCTCTTAAGAACTTGGTCTTCCTACCATTTTCCTTCTGCTTTCACTTTCTCTGATACCTCTTTCACCCTGTTCAAAAGAACCTAAATTCTTACAAGTCTGCAGGGAACCGCATATTTACATGGGAATGTGGTAGAGCAGAGGCTTTACACAAAGTATACTGACAATCAATTAGGTAATTTTTCCCCATCATATTTTAATTTCTCATGTTATACCCCAATTATCTATAAACCAAGACACAGGACAGCTACCTCTAAGATCTACCATACCAACAGTAAATGTATGCTATAGACATATGAGCTCAGTTTAAGGGACTGAATTTCATCTAGAATATGTTCTTTTATAGTGCCATTTTGATTCAAACTTTACGAAGAATGTGAGCCCTCAGTAACTACTCAGAGATCTATCAATATGAGGCCTCACCCCTAGATCACAAAGGACACAATGTAAGCACACAGTCCAGCACTGTGTTTTTTATATACATCTATTTACACACAGATAGATGTATAAGTAAATAAAAGGACATAAAATATTAGTGAGGCTTTATCTTCCCAGCAACAATTCAGATAACCAAGTTGCACAGCTGAACAAGCTGATGAACAACTCTACTTGACCCCGAGATACACAACACAAAAACAATTATTCTAGAAATAGTTTAGGGACTTTTTCCTTCCATTTGTAGTGTGGCACCTGCTTAATAACATACAGCTACCCTTCACAACTGTTTAAAATATTGTCATTATCCCCTGAGCTAGAAGAAATTAGGTAGGTGTAAAATAATCAGAATGTCAACCACATTAAATGTCAAGCATAAATAAGAACCAAAATTGGAACCTCTCAAAGATGCTAGTACTCCCACAGTTGGGCAAAAAGTGTTAACTTCAATAACCACCAGCACTTGGGACTTTTATTATTATACAAAACACATAAAATTCTTTGCCTTAATGGCATCTAATTGCTTGAAAGCCGATGCAGCATTAGAAAGTAAAAGTAAATGTTATCCAAGTCATCAAGAAAACTTCCTGCCCCAGAACAGACTTCTGCTCAGGATTCTTCAATTCAAACACATCAGGGTATCGAAATTAAGCAAACAAACAAACAAACAAACCTCCCCACACTTGGCAGAAGAAGGAGGGAGGGATGAGTAATACATGAGCCTGTATGACACAGGAGGGGACCAAAAATATAACCTGTAAAATAAATTACCGAGTTATAAAATGTTTTTTCATCCATTAAAACAAAATAGATTGTTCAATCCATTTTTAATTCCAGAATTCAATCACCATCAAAATTAAAATGAAGCACTCTTTCCCCAGTGAATATACACCAACTAAATATTTTAAAGTGAAGATATCCAAAAATCTAAATTACTTTGATAACACCTTCAGGAATGGATTTACTTTCAACTAAGTTCATGCCATACTAGTAAATCATAGTCTCAAGTCCAGAAACCTAAACTGTGGTTAACTGAAATTAAAACACTGAAGAAATCTATAAAAGAACACGATGCACATTATGCTATGATTAGGTAGTAACACCTATTACTAGATGTTCGATGAAAATCACACAGATGTATTTTTTGTCTACAGTGAGCTTCTCCTTTATTATTCATGTTTCCTTACATGACCTATTTAATTTCCTATTTCATCTGCATGGCAAAAGTAGCCTTACAGGACATGCAGTACTTAGGAACAGAAAGCTTCAACTGAGAAATTCCCTGAAAAGAGCCAGTGGCACTGGACAAGCCGTGGCCCCATCACAGAGAAGTTTACATAGCAAGAACGTGTCACAAAATATTGAGGTATTTAGATACTCACATGGAAGAGATTCACACTCTTGGACAGCAACAGAATGGAAACTTTTCTCATCTCTGTTCATTCTGACTCTACTTACCCCCTTTTCTTTTAACCATGAGATGATCTTCTGGGAAGAGCAATAACAGAATCAGTCGGCTGACAAATGGATCAAGAGAAATTGGAATGAGGTCACCAAATCCCTTTGCCTCAGCCATATGAAACTCTCAGCCAGTAGTAATAATGAAATTGATTTGATTGGAAGTAATCAAGCCTCAAGGTTAAAATACCTCTATGTAACCATGTCCCAGCTGCATGCTGAGTAAGAGAATGAAAGAATATTCAGTAGACCTGAAATGAGTTTTCCTTTAAAGTTACAGAAAACATTTAACAGGTCATACCTCTACCAGCATGTGTTTTCCCATGTTTCAGGACTTTTAGATTCTAAGAGAAAACTCTCAAACTCACAAACACAGAAAGCTATACAATTCTACAATCAATTTATAGAATTAGGGCAACAAGTATTTACTACCCCAGATTAAGAAATAAAGACTCTATTGACTGCTTAGCGCTTGCTAACGTGTCATTTCCTTGCATTCAATTGTGCTACAATTACCATGCCAACTTAAATCTATACTTTGAATACAAAACTTACTAGAAAGTACTAAGTATAAAGGTATTAATAATAACTGGTGTTAAAATTACATTAAAGGATTTGTTGGCTTTCTTCCTTGCCTAATGAAATAGTAAGAAAACATATAAACCCATAAATCAATGCCATGCAGCTGGGCACTTATCCTTGAGGTCTTCATAAAAATGACATCTTTTCTCTTCCCAGAGATACTGTGAACCAGTCCTACAACTTAGACAATTTGTATGTGTTCATATTAAAAAAAAAAAAAAAATCCTCTTCAGCATTCAAGAACACACTCTAAGCACTTACTCTATAAAAAGAAATCTTACTGAGAGAGTACATACACCTGATTTGAGAAAACCAAATAAAAATAACAAGAGTGCCACCTATCCTTCATTATGAATAACAGAACTTCCCATGGACTGACCTTGCTGTTAAAAATCCTATACAATAAAACCTGACAGTTAAGGACATATAAAGCTCTCCATCTGGGCAGAAACTTGGTTAAAAAATAAAATAAAAAGGAGTGTTGCATATAAAAGCAGGATGAAAAAGAAATAGAGGAGGAGGATTTGAAAAAAAAAAAAAATCTGTTAGATATCAAAAGCATAAAATCCAAAGATTAAAACCCAACAAAACTAAGGATATTTTAAAGCTTGCAGCCACATTCTGGGCTTCAGTAATGATTTTATAAAAATGTTTGCATGTAATACACAACTAGCAAACTTGGTCTAAACCAAACTGGTGTACACAAGCAGCAACTTCCAATTAATAGGCAAAATGAAAGATTCTTCCAGTGTAGACAGAGTGGAGCAGCAGTTCGGGGGTGGTGGTGGGGTGGTTCATTTTCGGTCTTTTAAGATTATAGTGACTATCTGAGTAATACCTTTAGTATTCGTAGTAATCAAGACACCTTTATCAGGCAAACGAGAATAAATTATTAAATCTAGAAATAAACACACAGATAAACACCTTTTATTAATAAGTCAGTTGTACTGTAAATGGAAGTCAGGCTTCACAAATCTGCTGCGTGCACACGCGTGAGGGTCAGTTGGATCTATATATTTGGATTTATTAAAATCCAATAGATATTCGTAGGCTTTCAAAAACACCTTCCACAAAGAAAGTCATATGAAAATTAAGCCACTGCAAGATAATACAGAAGGCCTTTGTCTTTAGGAAAAAATCTGGTTAAAAGCTGGGAACCAGAGCAGGAGCAAGTGCAGAGCAGGTCACCAGCAGAGCTCTGCAGGGAGCCGTGCCACAACCCGGAGGTTCTGCATACCTGCACATTAGCCAGAACGGGAGCAGGCAGCAACATGGCAAAGCCAGGTGAAGATGCAAAGTTATTCATGCTGAAATGATGAGGGCTAACCATGAAGAAGTGTGAGAAGACCTTTCAAGACTCTGTAACCAAGACATTAAAGTGTCAGATGAATTTCAAGACAGGTACCTGTGACACAATGCACATATTAGAAACAATCCTAACATTGCTGAAATGGATGCTCTCTGAGCTAATCGGTTCCACACAGAAGTTACGTTTTGGGATGACTCTGGATAGTTGGCCTTACTACAGACAACATCCTTTACATTCTCCTATGCAAAATTTTAGGACACAACCACGCATAGCGAAAGATAGTCATATGTGTACCCTTACACTGCAATCACCACCGTCTGTTAGTTGTACAGAAATCTCTTGATAGTGAAACAATATTTTTAAAATCAAGTGGACAGCCAATGACAACAGCTAAACCATCATCCAAACTAAATCTCCAAGAAGATTGAGGCGTGAGACACGAAGCACCAGCAAGTATTGCTCATCAAGCAGATCTTCTATGAAGAGATGATTTACTGGATAAACAAAATGCAGTGTCATGTTGGGATGTAACAGAGATTACCTCAAACCTTTCAGAATTCACAATTTTAACCCCCCAAAACGTACTATCCTTCTAATGCAATGGTTCTACTGTAGGAAAAGGTGGGAAACCGTCCATATGAGTATTGCAACATCTCCAAAGAACAAGATGTGAACTCAAAAAAAGGTTAGTACATACACCACGTTCCCCAGAAGCATCCCCAGAGGGAAGAGTCCTTATGGATTGATTTATAAATAAAATGGAGAATGATAATTTATCTATTGATGGACTTTTGCTCTAGTGGTTTAGGTAACATCAGCAAAACCCCTAAGTGTAATTACAGCTATATACTCAATCAGGGACTATATATTATTTGACTCTCATTCAGTTCTGTTTGGAATCACATCCAAAACATTTAAAATTGTACTCCAGTTATGGCATTAAAAAAAATCCGCGGTATAGTCTTTCATCAGAGAAGTTTCAGAAGGATGCTAACAATGTGTTGAAACAAATATAAAATATGGCAGAAAAGCTGAAGTGTGACAAATATTTCCAATTAACATGTGCATATGGTTCCACTCAAAACAAATTTTCTTTCAAGAAACATGTTTATATAATACTAGTAAGTTGTTGTATTACCAACCTGACTGTAAGTTTACAATGGGGCCATTTTGATTTAGGCACTGTTAAAATTTAAGAGGGAATGAACAAAATTCAAATATACATAGAATAATGGAGGTAAAACCCTGGAGGAAAACTCAATATATTTAAGAGGGGAAAAAAAATAAAGCTAAGAGTAATAAAGCTTTGTTTCTGAGCTCCTAATGAATGCCAAAAGCTGAGGGAAAGAGAAGGGAGGTTGGGATCCAGACTCCACCTCACACAAAGATGTGTAAGACAGACTCTTTATTTGCTGCATTGTACTAAGTTACTAAATCTGTGTTGAACACGAGGGTCACTTGTCGGTCTTCACTTAATGTATCACATGCACTTAATAAGGTAATACCTTGGCCTTTTTCCTAGTCCATCATGCACAAACATAACCACCTGCACTTGCACGACAAACTTAACATAGGAATAAAAACAACAACCCACACGCCAAATATTCCAACTGCTATTAGAGGTAAGAATAGGAACTTCAACAGTTTACAGGTGCATAAATTGTTGATAACTGAGTAGTATTGGTTGCTGGGTGGGATTGCTATTTGTATGTTCTTCCCAGAAGTATCTGCATTATGACAGCAAAGTACGTTGCATCCAGTTCACACTTACTTTAAATTCTTTATGCAAACTTGCAACTTTAAGTGATTTAAGAAGCCCATCATGCAGCAGGGACCACGTGTCCAAAAGGTATTGTTTGATCAGCTATGTTGCTGTCAGTATTACCAAAGTACTATTTGACTAGCCAGCTGCCACAGTATTTTTAAGCAAATTTTAATTTGCTTCATGCCAGTTCAAGCCAGCTTCATGCTTGGATGAAATAAACAATTTGAATAGAGAATTCTGTTGTAAATGGCAATTTTTTTCTTGGCATTTCCTTGCTTTTGGAACCTGGATTAGCCTTCATGCTTGGTGTGACTGAAGTGGAACTGATATGTGATAATGCCATAAATACTTCAGGAGTTTCTCTGCAAGAAGATTAATGGGAAATACACACAAAAAGAAATAATCCAAACTATGTGAGGTTATCATTACTTACTGCACCCCAAGGACAGAGAGAGAAAGGATATTAAATCACACCTCTCATTCCCGAACAGAGGCCTGTAACAGGTCTCTAAGCTCCTGATCTAGTGAAGGCTGGGAGCTACTTCTTATGGAGGAACAAACCCATGCATACCATTACAAGACTGGTTGTGTCTTGCTTCTGAGAGTGTCAGCTACTTATGACTCGTTCTGAATGCTCAGCTGCCCTGAAGTATGGCACTTCAGAGGTGTAGTCACCGGGGGAAAGACATCTTAGATGCTCACAGAACTTAAAGGCACTTCCTTGCCTAGACAAGTAAATGCCGAAACTGTGCATCTGCTGCTGTTCAGTGACCTGCCCTGGGTTGCTAACCCTACACCTTGTACCACTGTAATTCTGGCATTCAAGGCAATCAAGGAAAGAGCAGGTGGGAAAATAAGACAATGGCTCAATAGACAAGTATGTTCTTGCAGATGGGAATCAGAGAAAGCACAATGGCACACCTACGCTCTTCAGGTTAGAGTGACACCAGTCTTTTGTCAAGAGAGGATTCTGCATTTTTAAAGAGAAGTGGAAGAGATAAAACACTTGAGGAGGAAAAGCAGATGCATGAACCCTCACAGCAAGCATTCAGCAGTGGAAGAACAAGTACTTTCAGCACTGTCTTCTACCACAGGTAAATACGATTGCAAGGGTATTTTTCCTTATATTCAGAGATCAGAAGCAAAAATATAGCACTAATGTAACAACTTGTTACAATAGGAAACAAATGGGGTAATTTAGTCAGAAGCTATACATACATCATCAAGTATAATCAAAAAATACCACGACCCATCAAAATAAGTAGCAGTATGTTGGGAAGGGACAGCACTTTCCTGCTGCAACATTGCTACTGCAGCTTTCCAAGGTAAGGGTGTGTTGCTAATTGCAGTCCTACAACAGTAAGAAAAAATATATATTATTTTCATTATTAATATTTATAACATTAAGTGTTCACTGTTTGTTTACTGATTTGAAAATAAGAAATGCAACACTTTCTGCTTCTTATCTATCCCCCCAGTTAATAACACCAGAGCAACTAAAGAAAAATGCTGCAGTCTCCCTCTATATGCAAGAACAGACAGGACTGAGTTCAGAACTGCTAGTCCTCCTCCAAGTTCAGTCAAGTTAATTGAAAAGGACACTTGCAGAAGGGAGTCCCACTTGACTTGATTTGTTCGGTGGATTGCAGGAAGCATTTGACGCTGCCTCACCGAAGCAGCGCAGCACTTTCCCAGCACTGCAGCAGCCCCGAGGAGCACACTCCCAGCCAGCCACGTCAGCCGCTCGCTCATTCTCACAAAGTTAGTCAGTAAGAGCAGCCACAGTTGCGGTGCCTTCTATAGACTTTTTGTTACCATAAGCATTGAAAACAGCACATTCTAGACACCCCAGCAGAAGCAGTCTGTGAATAAATACGATACGTAAGAATTTTAAAAGATACTCTGCAAAGCTTCATTCTGACCAAGACAGCTTGCTTAGTCTCCTGCTTCTTTACAGCCATTACCAGCTGCTCTGCAAAAGGCAACTTTGCAATTTTTTTTCCCCTCACAGACTGCTTACCCAAAGACACCAATAAAACAAAAACTACTCGGTAAGCTGCTGCAGATTGCTAAATGAAGGCCTTACACAAAGTTCATCAGCTTGACTTAGATACTGTCATCACCAATAATAATTTAGATATTTCATGAAAAATTCCATCCTATTCTCTACTTAGAATTATCAATCTTCAAAAGAGCCTTCCTAAGTCAAAATGAAGCAGACGAATAACAGGTTCATTTCTTTCCAATTAATTCAACCTGCCTCACAGAAAAAAAAAAAAAGCAAATTTTATTTGCCTCTGAAATACAAAGACTGTTCCAAATTTCTAGTACTTGAAAGAAGCTCTATACAAAAAATAATACTTGTCCAAATGTTTCTTCCTTTAAAATTAGCACCAAAAATTTAAAAAGCAGCTTCCATATCCTGCAGGATTTCCTTATCTGCTTAACTCCTCAAGGGTTTGCTACAAATGGGGCAAAGAAATCTAATACTGGAGCGAATGAAAAACTAACCCTCTTGACCTTGTTCCCAGAGGAAAAGATTTAAAAAAGAAACATCCAAACACTGCCCATAAACCAGAAAGTTTTGTTTGGTGACCACTGTAGCTCATAGTTCTGATACCCCGAATGCACCCACTCGGTGCAGAATTAGGCGAAGCATATCTCACAGCCCTTACTATTTTTGCAGTGATAGTGTGAAAGATTGTCATCTTGGCAAGCACTTTACAAAGCCTGAAAAAACATAACCCAGCTCCACCCAGCTACTGCTCCCCCCCCCCCCCCCCCCC
>NW_020799116.1:20233947-20282363 GCF_003259725.1 Athene cunicularia | reverse complement strand
CCCCGCCCCAACTAAGGCAGTAAAAGCATCAATGTGAGGTTTCCCAGTTCCCTAACCCAAGACACAGACAAGTGCCGTGCACTGCACCAGCTCTATTTGCAAGGAGTAGACATGAAGATATCCAAACCTACCAGGTGAAGTTTATTTCAAGCTGGCACATGAAGAACCCACTAGCTAGCAACACCAGTCGGAAATACTCCGCAATTTCCCCCTTTCACTTTCAGCTTCCTAGGAAATTGCAGCTACTTGGCCAGCTTTCTGGGCATTGTGATCACTGTGTTTACCATCTCAGTCTAGCTGAAGTACAGGGTGAAGATGATACAGCAGCTCAAGATGGTACAAACTGTGACTACCTGCTCTCTTTAATGTTAACATTGCTGTGACACAGCAGGTGTATTATCAAGTCTCTCACTTGCAAAAGCAGTTCAAGGTCTCACTCCTAATTTCTTAAGCAACCCCATTTCTTTACAGAGTAAGATTTGACTGGGAATTGTTAGACCTACATTTCCCTGGGAAGGATATATATACCTGGGAAGAAAACACAGGAAGACCATGAATAAAATCTTCTTTGGTGAAGGTACACAGACACAAAGCAGCCATTTGGATACCAGATAGAACTGAAATGAAGCCGTCTCTGGGAAACTCCTTCCTGAGCAAAAGCATCTCAACACCAAAAGTGGCCCTGGAAACCCAAATTTTCTGTTCACTAGCAACCTGCTCCCATCCTCTTTTGCCCCTAGTTTCATACTGATATCAAAGGTTTGACCCAGGAAAGATTGATTTCATGTAAGAGTGAAAGCTAGCAACGGAAATAGCTCTTTGTAAATGATAGGTATGCATTACGCTCTGAAAATCCATCTTTGGAAATGATAGATAGCTCCAGCTACAGTCCAAGGCATTGTATGTACTGTGTGAACACCACCGAAGTGTTAGTAACTCAAAAAGACAGGACAAAGGAAGGAAGAATCTGAAAGGAAGATTAAACAATCACATGCTACTTCCCAATCTTCAACAACATGAGAATTTCTGAAGTACATATGTATTATTCATTTCTAACTTAAAGATTATGCAAATCAAAAAAATGGGTCTAGTAAAACCACTTTGCTGACCTTCAGTCAATTAAAGCAATTAAACATTCTAGTACTCTATATCACAGCTGTCCACACGCAACCAAGGACCAAGTTTTGTTGGCAGAGCTGTGTGGAAAAGCTTAGACTTCACTGCTTATATTCTGCTTAGCCAAATGTGTTGCTAATAGCATTGTATTGTCAATTCTGACCATCTATAACATAACCATGAGTCAGCCTCACTAGAATAGTATCCTAAACCATTCAGATTATTATTCAGAAGTGTCTTAAAATCATTGCTAAATTAATTTAACTACTGCTTAACTAATTAAGAATTATTTTTTAATATGATCCCAATTTTTCATCATCAAGGTCCTAAAGCATGATTTCAGACAACCCTACAAATATAAGTGTAGCTTATTTAAAAACAGAACAAAAATGACATTCCCACCTAATTGCACAATGACAGGAATAACCTTTATGGACAAAGAGCAACACTTAGTTTGCTTATCAGAAAATTCAGCAATTCACCTGAAAACATCTGACAATGCAAAAATGTGTGTTGGGAATAATATGAAAAAACTGATCTTAATTGAAAAATAATGGCTTGTCTGAATTTTATTTTCTCTGCATCTTTTAAAAGAAAATTTAGACAGCTCTGCACTCATACTGAATCTAAATGTAATTGCAATATATCACGCTAGATAATTCTCACAGGAGAGATGACATATCAGTAGCAACCAGACCCTGATGTGGATTAGGATAATGGGGAAGACAGAGGAGGAAGAACACAGAGCTCTCTTCTGCATAGCATTTTTCATGCACACTGTACATCAACACAGTCAAATACCACAGTCACCTTGTTGAATAATGAATAACAAAATGAAAAAAAAAAATAAGAAGCAGTAAGCAAGAGAGAAAAGATTCAAGCTGACATTTCAAATGAGAGGAAGTCACCGAGAGGTTCACAGTGACTGTTCCAGATGGCAGGAGCTATTTTGGCCAGACTACCTGGCTAGGATGGGAGCCGCAGTTAGGTAAGCAGAAGGGGGCAGGAAGAAGGAAAGGAACAAAGGAAAAAAACAATCACTGAAAATGGGATTTTTAGCCTGCAGGCCTCCTAATTCAGAACTGTGTAAGTTACAAAATAAAAGAGCAACTCCCCATGATCATGTAGGAAAAGGAAACCAATTACCACTCCAGATTATGGACCGAGAAATTCCTTTTGGCCACTGTATGTATTAATTATCTCTCCCATGCCTGGCTTTCTATAAACATAATTAAATTGACTATTTTTTTATGAGTTTATCTTAGGTGTGCTTTAGGCAACATAAAGCATCTTGCCATCTAATTGTATTCTTCCTCTGTACTTTCCCCCATCAATCTCCCTTACAGTATTGGAAGAGAGGAAAAGCCCTTCTATATATATTTGTCTGTTTCTTTCTTTGCCTTAAGGTTCAATGCATATTCTAGCTGTCAGAAGTGATTTTCCCTGCTCACTAAGCAAATATTCTCAGCAATTATTTTCTTTTGTATTTACTACTATTAGACAATGATTATACAGACAAAGATAACAGAAATGCAGGCAGGTCAGAGTGCATCAAAGATTTATCTCTGGGCAGGAAGTCTAGTTTCACTGAATATAAAGTTAATACAAGTGGAACACAGTTGCTGTGAGTTGACTTTGGGACATAGGTGACAAAGTTGCAGCTAAAACACGAAAAGCATAATAAAGACATTAAGAACCTCACATGACCCCAAGCCTATCTGTTAGGTGAATATATCACTTTCAGAAGAGGATTGTTTTAAACAGTGTATCAAAATGTATCTTAAAGACCTGAAATTGGATTATTTCTTATGTCCTGACGCTGCTAAAAACAAACAATTTGTACTCTATTGCACTGGGTTTAATATGAAAAACTAAACATAAAGTAAGAAAACGTAAAACAAGTGCAGAATTGATCTGAAACCAGTTTCGTATATAGAGACATCATCTGGAGGGAATGTGCAAACCATATGCAATTACAAAACCAAAAATCCATGGCTCAGTTAATAATCAGAAGCAGGTCTGCATTTCCAGGGTACTCAATTCAATTCAAGCACGGCTCAAGGATGTTCCCAAGGATTGTACTTAAAGGCCTGAACTGAAATGATTCCAGGGCTTTCCCCAAAAGCCCACTCTTCTTACCTTGCTTGCTGTAACCCAAACACACAATGGCATGGACATCCATTTAAAAAAGGGTAAAACTGTTAAAACAGATGATGTACTGCTAAGAAGGTCTTCTAGTTAGTAGATTGATGGTGGTTATCAACATTTAGAGAACTGAAAGACCCAGTACATCAGAATTTTAAACTATCTGAACAGATAAAAAGGAAAGAAAGGGTCACTGCAGAGGTGAAACTGAAATCAGAGGTTAAGGGTATACTTTCAAAAGCACCAAAGTGAAGCACCGTCACCTTTTCACTTTGGAATTTAAATATCTCTAGCTTCCAGTAGGATTTAGGAATCCAGTTACTCGATACCTGCAGGTATTTAGGCCCAAATAAGCACTGATTACAATTTCAAAGAATTCCTAGTTTTCTTATTCTGACCACCAGGTATCAGCAAAGGGGTTTAACATCTCAGCTGAACTACATTACTCTCATCACATTGCACCACACAAAACCCCTAAACCCTGATATATTTTACAAGTGCTTAAGTGTACATGAAAGTTAATCAAGAGAGGTACTTACAAAATGTTTAAAGCTTCTTTGAAGCCACCACAGTATCTTAGCAGTTGTTATAAGTGAACTGCTAAATAGAATTAAAATTCAAGCAACATCAGATTCCAAAAAGAAGCATATTCATTAAAAAGGCTGAACAGAAAACTCAGAAATATTTCAGGTAACTCTATATGTATTAGTTCAAAACCATGACAAAACAATAAACTGGAATATGGAAAACAAAGTATTGGGACAGTTTACAAAAGTGAAGATGAAACAACATGAAAGACAAACATCAGCTTGTCAAGCAACAGACATATCACACATTCAAATACCACAGCTAACTTACAAAATCCATTACATCATGCAATTTGGAAAATGTATGGGATGTCAAAAGATACCAACATGTAGAAAACTGGGGGTTTGTTTAGTGGATATAAAAGAAATACAGACAACACCATCCTGTCACTACTAAAATAATGGTGTAAACTAAGAAAAAGTACACACCAAATTTATAAGAATGATTTGAACCATAGACAGTACACAGCTCGTGCATCAGGAATATAAATACAAAACCACAGTTTTTTGTTTAAGTAAACAAAAAAAAATTAATCCACAAATAAAAGCCTATGGGTTGGGTTTTTTTTTTTTCACTAAACCACATAATGGTGTTAAAGAATTTTAAATACAAAAAGAAATCAAATCAGGCTTGTTAAAAGAACTGTTAAATATCTGTGTTAAAAGTAATTAAAAAAACCCCTAGGCTTCAATTTTTTTCTTTATTATTGAAAAGTGGACACTACAAAAGTAGAAAAAGCTGCTCCGTGATAAATAGAAGTAATGTTAGGATTATTAAAGAAATCAAAATTTGTACAGAAAACAAGATTTTGCAATTCAAGGCCAGTGTGTACGCTAGAGACCATGTACACGACAACAGGAAATCCAGAATAAAAAAGATATCTAGATTATAAAACAAGATCCAAACTTTCAATGCAAAAATAAGTACAATTTTGATTTCCAATATGTCGAGATTATTGTATAATGGTTAGGGAAGCTATAGACCTTTCATGGCTCTCCCTCCTTAGGATACCAAGTACTCCATACTACTGCAACAGCAACAATGGTTCAAATAAATTACGTAAAAATAAGTTAATAGTTCAGCCAGAGAAGAATGCCAGTAATGAACATGCAATTGAGAAGAAACTATTGCTAAGGAAATATAAATTATGAACGTAGAATGGTTATACAACTAAGAGCAGGAGATCAAGAAAAAAAACCTCTGCCACTAGCTGAGCTAATGAAGCCTTGCTTGCTTCTCTGCTGTCTAATATGCAAGATTAAAATGGAGCTTTCTTCACAAATTAGTGACATTTCATAAGATCTTATTCCCAAGAAGCTTTTTGGTATTCAACAGGGATCATCAGCCTTTGTCTTAAGGCTTTTTTTCCTCTCAACCCGGTCATCTGTTTTCACTGCTGGCAGGAACTCAATGTCTTTTTGTCCCTACCTGCCTGCCAAATACACTAAAACTGGCCCAAGGATTCAAGAATTATTGAAGTGTGGGGAAAAAGAGAATGAATGCAAAGACACACCGACAGATTTGATCTGAATGTTTCTGAAGGTAACAACAGCCAAATCGTTGCAGCTACTCCTCAATTATTTCATCTTTCCCCTTTGCATTTTCCCCTCTCCTACCCCCACTCATAAGCACAAACTAAGCCGGGAAAGGAATCTAGGTTTTGGGAATGAATCACCTCTCAACATTTCTCTTTATGAGATTCTTTTCTCTTTCAAAACTCAGCAAGAAATCATACATATGCAACAGAAATCTCAACAAACTAAATTTATTATAAGCCTAGAAAAGAGAATTAAAATAATTTATTCTTTCTAGCTAGACACATATTTTGCACAAGTTAAAAAAGCAAGCCGTTTTCTGATTATTAACAATGGGGACAAAGAAGGCAAATGGTCACAATGAACTTGTCAAGCCTTCACAGCACCTCATCATGAGGGAAGCTACCCTACTTTCCAAAGCAGTTTTCTTCAGACTCATCACTTTTTGCTAACAGATGGGAAGCTGAAGATAGAAAGAAGGATAGTTTATGCCTAGCGCCAAGGGTAGTAAAAAAAATAAAAAAATAAAATCTCAGCAGGAGAGTCTTTAAAAAAAATAATTTAAAAAATCAGCAACTGTCCTTCTCCTCAGCAAGTAATGGGGGAGAGAGGAGGAAGTGTTGAAAGACAAAAGATCAAAGACTTTCCCTGGTGCTGCCCATGTTCTAAAGGCCTGAGCTGGGCTCCACCAGCCTCTTCTGTCTTGAGCAGGTAGAAGCAAGTGTAGCAGAAGAGCACATCTTCCTAATTGCCTATCAGTTCCAATACAGAAGTAGTAGTAAGAAATAAGGTTCAGAAGTCTAACATAAAGAGTTCTATCATCAAAAAAGCTTCATTGTACTCTAAAAATTGAAAAAATATGTTTTTTTCCTGTAAGACCCAAAACATTCAGACTAATCCTTAATCCTAAATTCCTATCTGGATTAGTTTCTTCACCAAGTGGTCAGGTTTTCACTAACTCAGAGAGACACTGATGGCAAAATAGTACATAACTATGGACCAGCAAAGCAAATGTACCTCTGTGATGCACACTGAAGTATGCTCCCTGATGCAGATAACAGTATTTTGCCATTGAGAGACAGAGTCTTCTTGAAGTTGTGATGATACAGTAAAAACATCACTCACGTTAAGACATATAACTTTTTTTTCTTTCCACTGCAAAACAAATCATGAGTGCTACTGGCACATGAGAATATTTATCAGCAGTGGTACTGAAAAAAAAAAAAGAAAAAAAAAAAAAAACAACCCACAAACCAACAAAATCCCCTCAACAAACCAAGCTGAACTAAACATCTTTACAATGCGATCCTTGCAATAATCAAGGACATAAATTAAAAACAACAAACAAAAGAACCCCCACCAAACAAATTCAACAAGCTTACCTAGTGCTGGAAAGGACAATATGCTAAAATTTTTTTAGCATCATTTGTCATCATTTTCTAGATGACAAAGCACACTATATTTGCATATGTTTGTGAATGCATGTGTGCCCTTTTTTATGTGATTATATATAAACGTATCAAGAATTTGGAAATACCATCACTGAAACACTGAAAAGCATTCACACCATCTTATCTACATGCAACTCTGAATTTAGATTGAAATGTAAACCAAGACGTTTGGGAGCGATTCTTTGGTTTTACTGTCGGTGATTTACTGAATAAATTAAGTAAGTAGGAAGAGGCTGGTTTCCTCCCTCAGTGCTAATGTTCATACAGTGGTGAACACTGCAAGCCTTGGCCCAAACTGTCAGCACCTCAGGTAAAAAGAAATGGTATTTGCACAATACTGATTTTAGATTCGCTAGACTGAGCAGCAGGTACGTGGCATCTCTAAATGAACCAATTCACCTTTTGTTTGTTTGTTTAGTAAAAAATGCCTTGAGGTCTTTAGCATGAGTAGATACGTATTCTTGGAATCTTCATGTGGTTATCACCTTCCAGTTACAATCAGACTGGAAAGACTGCAATAAAGAGAAATATCATAGGCATGTTTTAATATAAATACTGAATTCTGCTTCTTCATCAAGAATCTGACATTAACGCTGTTTGATACCTGATGATAATGTTACAGATACCCAGACTAACTCGTGCAAATGAAATTACATTGGGGTTGTATTGCAAGAGACGGAACAGGATGGAATCATTTATTTCCCTTTAGCTCAAATTTCAAGAGCCAGCTGAGAAAAAGCAGGGATCAAAAAAATAACTGTATGTATATTCCTTCAAGTAAAAAGCCTCCATTTCTCTTCTGCCTAAAAGAAAAGAGGTCGTCATCATCAACAGAGTAGGATGGGAATCAGGGTGAGAACATTTCCAAGGAGGTTTGCCTTTCACAGGGTAGACATAGAATTGCAAGACTGAGTCTTAAACAGAAGTGTGAAGATAATCAAGATATTTAGGCCAGATTTCTAAGGACATATATACACACACACACATATTAAAAAAAAAACCTGAAATAATAAAAGATAAAGGTTTTAAAAGTATTAATGCTTCTATATATTATCTCTGGACAAATACTAGGCACTCAACATGAAAAACACTACAAATATACACACTCACATATACACAGTTATGCAAAACAAAAAACAGAAGTACACCATAATTGTTTGTGTGTCATAGAAGTCAGAATATTGCCAAATAATTAAGTGCATCTTCTTCCTTTCAGAAGGACAACTTCAACCTTTGTAAACTTGAGAAATCTACAGACATCTGAATGAAATAAAGAAAACAGAAGGATGAGCACCTGATATTTAATTCAGTTTTTGCCCTGTCATGTGAGAACATAAAAGAAACTGTACTACAGCAAAATCTCTGCCATGGGCATCAAGCACCATTTTCTGTTGGAATCATTGCATTAGACCATCAATTGAGACAAGCACCGAGTGAACAAATCAAAAAGAGGTATTTATCTACAAAGAGTGAACAGGTTAAATTGCCAATAATTGCAGATATAAAACTAAGCAAAGACTAGTCTATAATGTGGTTTTGTGGCCATCTGTTTTGTCGAGATTTAAATTTCAGACCATCCTTATGAACTGATCTGCAGTATCATCATAAAGAAAATTTAAACCAGTTTCTCTCACTCCCCTAAATTTTTCTGAATGGACTTACATATGCCTTGACGTATAAAGTATGTGGTTATTTAGAGACCTGTCCTCCATCGTTCTGAAATTAATTTTCCTTGAACACTCATTTCCTGGCTGAAGTCTGAAGGAAAATAATACAAAGAGAACTTTCAAGGTTAATCTTGACTACAAAACAGATTATGTGGCTCTTTAGTTCAGAGGATCCTCACTGAGAAACTACTGTATGTGTCAGAGTGATGAGAACAGTAAAATTTTCTGGACTGGTGGTCAACAAAATTATAAAAGACGAGACTCAGAATGAGCACTCTTTGTGGTGAAGACTGTCCTCTCACCACAGATTTCCTGTAACGTCTTCAAAAGTCTCTGATTTCTAATTGCAACTATCACACAAGTTGATTACAATGATTTTGTGAGTGGCTGGAATATTTCCAGAAATGTTTCCAAATACAGTCAAGTTCACTTGGCACACAATTTGCTGATTACAGAACAGATTACTAACGGAGAACTGAGTGGAGTCCTTAGCTGAATTATCAGGAGAAACTGCTGCAAACACAAAAACTACCCGACCTCTCTGTTTCTGTAACCTTCTGTGCCCAGGTCAGTCCGGCATAATGGTAGCACCCGGCAAGCGTCAGTGAACAGCACAGCCATAAACTCCACACCCTGTGCAGTTGGAAGGAAGGCTGAACAGTGCTGACCTTCACTGTGAAAGGTAAGCAACTTCACAACAAATACTCACGACTTCTCTTTTTACTCAATGGGAATTCACTTATTGTTGGCCAAAAAAACAAGTCCTAAACCTGAAGGTACTCCATGTCCAGATGTTAAACAGAAGAATCATCATGTACCCGTATTTTTCCTCTTTCAAAAACACCATCAATTCAAGACAACTTTGAGCTGTTTGGGTTGCTGTACTGTGATAGCTACCAGTGATCAAGTTCAAGCAGCAAGATGATTAAGTTTACACAACTATTTCATATCAAGAAATTAAAAAAATAAGTAATAATTTTAAATTACATTTTTGGGGTCCTAATCCTTGAAGATATCAAAAGAAGTCTAAGTTTCCCACGGAAAAGGCTCTATTAAGAAAGAGCAAGAATATTTTTTTAAAAACTTTTAAAATTCCATGCAATAGACTTTTCAGCTCAATTTATTATATTTCAGCCTGAAGTGTTTTCATTTGATCCAAAAAGGATCTGCTTGATATGCAGATTTTGTTTAATTTATGATTAAATAAAAACTGAATACAATTAAGAACTCAAGGTGGGAGTTGGAAGTTAAAGTTAACCTGAGTTACCAGCACAGTATATACCAACATAAGATAACTTCACATAAACCTTCAGGAAATTTCATCAAAAAATATGAAAGAAAAATTTCAGTAATGAAAATAAAAAACCTCTTATTACCCAGCCTGCTTTCCCCTATGTTATAGGGCTTATTTTAAATGTTATCAAAATAGAGGTAATTAGGTTGGCATTAAATTATGGTACATAAAAGCTGCTGAAATTTTCATTTGCATAGATGTTCAGCCATCATTTTCTCAGCAGCTAATCTTCACACTTTGAACAGAGATAGTCTGCTTAATTTTCTATTATGTAACATGTACCAAATGCAACAAAAAGTAATATGGAATAAAACAAATCTTGATGTTTTCAATTTTACTTGGTATTTCAAACATAACATGAATTTAATTTGACAAGAAATAAGAAAAATAATAATTTTTAAATAGTATTTTTTGATCCTAATCCTTGAAGATGTGAAAGGAATTCTAAGTTCCCATGGAAAATGCTCTATTAACAAAGAGCAGAAATTTTTTTTAAAAAATACATCCTGTGCAACAGACTTTTCAGTTACTGGTAGATTCAAAAATATTGCTGTCAAGTGACTAAAATAAGCATTGAATTTTGTAATAGTCTGAAATATAGTACGTTTCACTATAGTATCAAAATGCACTCAGGTACATGAAATACATAACACAAAGGACATCCACAATCACATTAGAAAGATGTTTCAATTTATATTCACAGTAATAAAAGTCCTTCTTCATGTGCTTTATACAGAAGTTAGATATATGCAACTACTTTTCTCTTACGAAGCTCAGCACCAGCCGAGTGGGAAAAAGAGAATGAAAGAGGATATTAGGAAGTGATGCTTACAGTTCCTGTAAGAAACCTTTCTGTCTTTAATGTAGTGATCCTTCATCATCAGAGCAGGAGGCAGATACAAATTTGTAACAACTTTCTGTTCTTAAAGAAATAATTAAATAAATAATCAATACTGTGGTATAACACCACCATTTTTTCTTCTTGACCTTTCACCTCCAGTTATGGAGATTATAGTACAAAGCATAAAAATATCCATCAGATTTGGCTGTTTTTCCTAGACTTTGAAATCTGCTTTTCTGGACAGGAAAGTGGGTAAATATTTCACCTGGCAATGACATAATAAAAAGAAATTCACAGCAAGCTTCCACACTGGTATTTCTGTAGCAATATCGTCCATACTTGTATCTTCCCAAATAATGGCTCGTCATGGAAAATGTTAATTAGGACACAATGTAAACAGCTATTTTTTGCCCGTTCCTAGACATCACTTCATTGGATAAATATCTGCATTGTTCATGGCACTTAAATATATATCTGCCTACTGACCTAAAGTTACTTTAAATAGATTTACTGCCAACTAACATACCTGGATTTTACTTATTTTAACAACTTCAAAACCAAACTATTACACAATAGCTGTTTAACCTGTTGCAGCCTAACTATAACAATAACTAACTAAACACCAAGTTTTCATCTAGCCAGTAAACTCTTTTATTTATAGCCAGATGATGATTATACCAGAAGATATCAGCAGCTTTCACAGTTCTAAATTCCACATAAATGGAAGAGATAATTTCCAGGGTCTAGATAGCCTGAGTAGAAGTAGTCATGATTTCTGTAAAATGGACAGCAGGTTTTTTCATTAAGTGATATCTCGTTAGACTTAATGTGGTTACACTGAATGTATTACATTTATGTTCATATGTTACATACTCTAACAGTTACATATTCTTAGCACCAAAGCTATTCTGTAACATGACATAAAGTGAATAACAATTTAATTCTGAACCATCATTTCCTTCATCACTATTTTGCATTCGCACTGTTGTGATGGTCTAGTCAAAGCATGAAATTTCACACAGCACTTAATAAAAGATGCAAAATCAGCATATTACACTTGAGGCACAGAAAGCATAACATTTTTAGTGAAAGCACAGCTAAGCATCATTTATACAATTTTTTTTCCACTCAAATACTCTAAATTCAAGTAATCTTGTACTTAACAGTAAATTTCATTGCAAAGCAGGTGTGGATGAGTGTAAATAGATATAGGAGTTACGTCCAGCACAAAGTAGCTAAGGCAAATTCAGGAAGGCATGCGAGCAAAAGAAAACTTTGAGTCAGACCCAGATACATGTTAATCTACCATCATTAGGTACACTCTCCTTCCAGGTGAAGCAGGTTATCCTATCTTAAAAATAAAATGGACTCAGGTCCACACTTTCAAAGTTGTTATAAACTAAACAGTACTCGACAGTTGAGAATTTACTGATCTTACGGATCATACGGATAGGATCAAGGACGACAAAGGTACTGTAACTGTGAGAATACAAAAAGAAACAGATGAAAAATCTCAGCTTCATTTTAAGAAAATTAGAAGTTCCTTACTCTACAGAATAAAGAAGCTGCAAACTTGTTTCTTCTTGCTTTTATTTCTTTTCTCTTTTTTTGGCTTTGGATATTCAAGAATCACAAAGAAAAGAAAAAAAAAAAAGAAAAATTAAACAAAAAGAAGAAAACCATACTCATTATTTTTAAAAAAATTCTCATTTTAAAGCCAATTTAATAATATTTGCAATCACACTCGCAATATGCATTTTCCATACTAGAGCTACCAGCACTTGGATCTTAGTACTACTAGTGGTACATGCAGTCAGCTGCTTAGACTATTTTTAAAAGAACACATACTTGATTTTGTCTGTTGCCTAAAGAGTGAGAAGTCAAAACAGCAGTGACAATTCCATTAGAAAAGCCAAACTTCTTCATGTGAAAATCTATTCCTGTTCACTAAATAACTTGAATATTTTCTTTTAAAAAAGTTGAAGCATCCATTAAATAGAGTTGCTTGCATACAGTTGCCTGTTTTATACAAGCTCATTTGCAAATCCCCATTCAGGGAGGTAGAAATGAAATTCTAATTGGAAGCAACAAAACATCTCACATGAGTGGTGGCCAATACACGTGGGCCAGCTAACTTCCTTTTTTGACTGGCAAGGACCGTTTTTATCTATAATTACTGCTTGTAGAAGAAAGATATTTCCTTCCATACACTGCCTTTTGGATAACCAATTCATTTTTTTCAAAGCTTTCAGACCATAAAACTGAATTCCAAGTATCCCACATACTATTATATGTTCATTGTTCATACACATGGATGTTTTTCTAGAATAAAATACTGACTTTTTGTTAAGTATTTATGGCTGAGTCATAAGGCACTTACAGAAAGAAGCTTTAGAGGGACTACTTTGTCCTCAGACCATATTTTCCGTCAAGTGTTTATGCCAAAACAACACTGCTATCATGTTAGTGTAAAAGGAAGAAATTTCATGTGACACATTAATGCAGTCACTGTTATAACTATGATTTTAAAATTTCAGCAGAAACCTTTCCTGTGCACACATTTATATGAGCATTTTTCAGTCAGATATTTCCGTGAACTGAAATATTACATTTTAAAAAATCAACAGAATACCAACAACAGAAATATCATTAAAGATTTAGAAATAAAACCTAACCAGTGGTCCATCTAGTTCTGCATCCTGGCTTGAAGAGTGGCAGTACCACATGTTTTGGAGAAAAGATGCTGCAAATAAGAAAAGTCTGAAATCTACAGTGAAGGGTTCCTGGAACTGATTTCTAGATCTTCCTATAGAATATAAACAAGTCAAACTTTAATTACAGTAAGCTTTCATAGATGTAGATTTTAAAAAATCTGGAAAGCAGCAATTTACTTTGCAGCAATATAATTTTATTTAATTGCTTCTAATTAAAATTATTCTACAAATGTAAAACAAAAGTATTTATTAATTCTCTCCATAAACTAAATTTAGATATCAACTAAGTAGCTTATTCACAGTATTTACTATAATTATTGCAACACTTTTGTAACTTTGAAGATTTAAAAGTTTTGAGACTTGAAACCAAATAATGGTTTCTGCTGCATAAAGCAAAACAATCTTTCAAACTCCCAGTGCCTTTGTACTTTGAATGTGAGTCACTAAATTTACACTTTGAGAAAGTACATGTAGGAGTAAAAGCACTTATGTATTATCAAGAAATATGACATTATAATCCCATGAAGTTACTACTTATAGAAAAAAATAAAACTGTTCCCATTCTCTTCCATACCTAAGAGTAAATTGAATACCTTCCATTAACTTTACCTTCTATTAACTTTATAAAGAAAAAGGACATTTATTATTTTTGCATAAACTTTTAACACCACTTTCTGAAAAAAGTTTTAAAGTCAGCCATGAAACATAAAATTTTGAAATATTTTTCAATAAATGCTAACTCATCCGAAAACAATTTCTGTATTTAAAACTATTCATTCATTTGTGTCAAATCTGACAAAAAGATGCAGCCAAATTTGGGACGGAAAATTAAACAAAAAATGGAGAGCATTCTGCAAACATCTGTATTCTATAAATAGACCGACATAAGGCCATAAAAAGGTAATTTCTTTAATTTCTTCATTTATCTTCCTTATCCTCTGCCCACATTTTTACCACCTGTTTTTTCATGTGGTTCTTCGAACACCAACAGACCAACAAAGCAAATGCAAAATAGAGTCAGTGAGCCATTTGCAGGTGAAGTTTGCTAACTGAAAAGCAAAATCATTACTAAATTCTACTTATAAGACATTTTCTTCAAGCAGATAAGCCATTTTATTCTCCAAATTCTTTAATACTCAGAAGTTAGAGTCTATCACAAGAGAGAGTTATGCTTGGTAATTGTCACAAGGAGATTGCATTAACATATGGTTCCGCCACCCTATGTAGTTCACCCCACTAACACTTGAGCATATACCTCTAACAAAAAACAAACAGACAATCGGGGAGAAAAAAAATGCAGAAACATCAACTGCAGGTGGGTGTAAACTTAACTGTGAATCCTCAACCACCAGTATTCACAGCTGAACTGTGTAGGAGTGGTCACAACAGTAAAGAGGTTACTTTCGGTTTTAATGTGGGGATTTTTTCCCTCACCTGCTTACCAAGAGAGATGATAGCAGTGCCCTGGGGGAGTGCTGGAAAATAGGAAAAAAAAAAAAAATTTAAGAACTGGATTGTAAAAGTGAGTTTTATTAGGAAAATGGCCTTAAAAAAACAAACAATGCACAAAATGTGCCATATAGCTACAAGCTAAAAGCTTGGAAACTTTTTGAAAAGCTCCTACCAAAGAGCTGCTTCTGGAAATCAGGACACAGACTGGGAAACAACCATATACAAAGCTCCTTCTCCTATTTGAAGACACCTACTTCTAAGTGTTGTCAATGAACCTGCTGAGGGTGCACTCACCCCCACTGGCCATGTCACCAGCAAAGATGTTAAACAGCGCCGGTCCCAACCCTGACCCCTGAGGAGCGGCGCTCGTCACCGCTTGGGCATGGAGCCATTGACCACAACTCTCGGTGTGACCATTGAGCCAATCCCTTATCCACCCAGGGGTCCAGCCATCAAACCCTTGTCTCTCCAATTCGGAGCCAAGGGTGTCGTGTGGGACAGTGTCAGATACTTTGGACACATCCAGGTAGGTCACGTCAGTTGCTCTTCCCCTGTCCATCAAAACTGTAACCCTGTCATAGAAGGCCACCAAATTTGTCAGGCACGATTTGCCCTTAGTGAAGCCATGTTGCGAAAATACACTTTAATAAACAAATAGGTTACATGAATACAAAATGCAGAGGAGATATTTAAAAATTGGCCAAGATTAAAAGCAGGAATAATGAGTTAAATTAGGAAAACCGTTATTAAAGTGTCTGTTTTGAGTATCTGAAAACTAAAACCTTGAAAATGTACTGTTTCAGGAAAAATTCTGTAGTGCCTGGAAGATACTCCCAAAGAAATTTAAAGTTTTTTCTTAACTTCAGCAATTCACTAACAAATCATCATTAAAGTCTTGATCCCCAGGGCATCTTAGAAGCACTTTTGCAGCATTCATAATAGGCTAGTTAATTCCCCCAGTTGATTTCTAATTAGGTTTTAATTCATGATATAACTTAACCTTCCATTGCGGTAGCCTGTATTCTTAAAGAAATAGGAAAGTCTCTCCCTAATCTAAAAGTTTTTACAGTCAAGACTGCTGGATTATGGTGTCCTTTCTGCTTGTTTACCACCTCCCCCAAACTATTCTTACATACAACAAAGTGTTTATTATTGAAACGCTCTGGTTTGTCCATATCTGCTATTTTACTCAGCTGGCAATGCCTTGATTTTGGAAATCTTTCTTCTCTAAGGCAAGAGCTGATAATGTTCATGAATTAGTATCTCAAGCTACATCAAAGATTCTCTATATCAGGAACCTTGTCTTAAAAGTCTTTAATAATAAGACTCAAGTCTTTAATAATAAGACTTATTAAAGTCCTCATTCCACTGCTATCACTGAAGAAACAAGATACAGCTAACAGGGGCTCACTGTTCTTATCTGACTTCTCCAAGCCATGGATTGCTGCAGTACTTGACTCTAAAGACTTCTACAGGACAGATTCTTGTACTGACAAACTAAAAAAAAGAAAAAAAAAAAAAAAAAAAAAAAAAAAAAAAAAAAAAAAAAAAAAAAAACACCTCAAAAAAACCCACCAAACCAAAATAAATCCACACAAACTTGCTATTTTTTCATTATGATCTATCTCCAAGATCTCTTGTAATTTTAAACAGAAAAGAACAAGAACTAGAATTAGAGTATAATAGAATAAGGGAAGACTTAGGCTGGAATCAGAACAGAATTGGAGTAGAAGAGAATTCCTCCTCAGCGCATCTCCACCTGCAATGCAGCACACTCCTCGCTCTCCCTCTGTGATCCTGGCAGCAGCAGCAATCTGCCGAGGAGCGATCAGCTACACCTTGGGAAACTTACTCCTGCACTGAGCTATTTTGTCATTGGAGAAACATTTCAGGATCCTCCCATTTACCTATGCTGGGGAGAAGAATATGATAGTGTGAAATGTTATTCTTTCGGTTCTTTGTCAAACGGAAGTCTGAGTTTATGCCTTATGTCTGCTAGATTTTCCTGCCGTGTTTCAGTCTAATTTGTTTTGTTCTAAACGTCAGCAAAGATAGAGTCAAGCAAAAAAAATTACAAGAATTTTATGACATATGGCACTGCTTGGATGGGATTGACAGGGAATATAACACTCGGATATTGGTTTTGACCCATGGAGGTTAAAAAGCATTGTTTCATTGCAGTGTTAGCATTTTCAAGTGTACCAAACCTTCACATCAATGCAAGAAATCAACTGCAATTTTTTCAGTTCATATTTTGTGAAACAGCAGTACACATTACTCATGCTAAAAGATACAGGGTTTTTTTCTTTAGTTTACTGATGTCATTATAAGTGAATACAATGGCAATCTAATTTTGTCTGCCACAAAATAAACAGCATATTCACTTTTCAACATCTAGCCAAAAACTTTTCTGGCTATAATTCGAGTCTAAATTTATACAGCATTGATCATGACCATAAACCTATCTGCAAAACGTCCAGAAAACAAACTCCCCGCCTTGTAATCTGCCATTAGAAAACACCAAAGAAATAAACATTGTCATTTCAGCTTTTCCTTTACTTCACTCTAAAGGATTTTGAAAGACCAGCTGAAAAGTATTCTTGCCAAATAAACTGAATAAAAAATCAAAGAATGCTTCCAGACATTTTTCTTTCAAGTATACCTTACTAAATCTCTCTGAATAAAAAAAATTTAAAGGTAGACATATAGTGTCTTTGACAATAAAGAATTAGGGAAGCGCTCCAAGCATTACAAAATTATACTTCTGTTTCATTTCTAATTGTCTACCTCATCATTAAAAAAGAAAAATTTCTTTTTAAGAGAACAAGATATTATTTTTAAATATTATATAACAACTTCAGTTTAATATTACATATGTAAATACTAAATGTTCAGATAATGGGATTTGTATGAAAAATTTTAAAGCATTTCTCTTCATCATTAAATTCAAGATAATCAGCATATTCTGTTGAAGATTCAATTAAAAAGCAATCTTCCAAATTTATTACTCAGTTATAAATATCAATTCAGTTTGAATGCAAAACAATATCAATCTGCAGTAAACAGCTAAATCATTCTGGATAGAGAGTCTGCCTATAACCAACCCCAACAGCTACAGCAAAATAAACAACAGAAAAGCCACAACATTTGGATACTTTTTCAAATCAAGAATATGTGGCACAACATACCATGCCTTAACAAACCAATTTAACTGATCAAAGTTTATGATAGCCAAGAGGCACAATGAAAAAATATATTGTCGTTATCAAATTTTATCAATTCTTTAAAAATTATGTTAATCTTTTATGCCATATGGGAGATGGGAAGGATCTATCAGACCACAATGCTGATCAAAATTTCCTAATCAAGCTTGACAGATAACCAAATAAACAGATTGACAGATAGACAAAAATTGCATAAACCTCATCTCCCTTTAAAAACAATAAAAATTTCTTACTAATAATTACACTACATCTACTATGGCACCCACAGACTTCAACATGACACTCATTCAAGAGAAAAACAATGAAAGCAGAGAGCGTATCACCCTAGAGGGCATGGGAAAACCAGAGGGAGATGAATCAAGAGCACCTGTCTCCCCTACTTTTATTACTTCATTAATGTCTTACAGGTGCCCTGCCTGGGCTGGAGAGGAAAGTTTCAACAGCATGAAGAAGCTCCCGGGAGTGAGTTACCTCACCCAGATAAAGTAAATAAAGGAAGAAAGCAGAAAGGTGGTGACAGGAGGGCAAGGAATGAAGACAGGCTTTTAAAACCTGATAAACTTAGTTCTGGTTTTTCAAACCCAAGCCTAGCAGCTGCTCCAAAACTCCAGCCTCAGGGCAACAGCCAGCTTTGGGAGAGGTGCCTGGTGCTGTCCCAGGAAGGCTCTGCACAGCAGCAAGCTTGGAAACACAGAGCTCCACCGCCTGCGAGACAGGACTATCACTTCCAGATTCAAGTAGTGTCCTAAGCAGTAACAGACTTGATTTTAATGTTTTCCTCTCCCATAAGTTTCTGTTCATTATTTTCATATTTTCTATTTGGCATATAGAAACAGTATAATACCAAGTTTGAACTAAATTTCTCCATGACTATAAAAATATTTTTGATTAAACAGATGTCAGCAAAATTTTATGGAGTGAAAATTGAGTAACAGATGGTGAGGTCTGTGGAGTTCAAAGAGGCTGTATTTTATTAAAAAGGAAATTTGAGGAAAAGAAGCATTTTGCTGGAAATATTGATGCAGTGTTTAAGCAAATGTAAAAATATTCTTACTTGATAGAAAACAGTATGATTAAAAAAAAAAAAAGAGGTATTCATACCATAAACTTCAGACCATTAAAAAAGGGATTTTCTCCCGTTTTCTTTTTACTGAATAGAGCATTTCATCCATGACATCAAGGTTCTTGGAGAAAAATAATATATTTCATGGAGGAGAAAAAAACCCAACTACTAAACCAAAAATAACAATGATCTTGATTAAGGATCCTGGACAAAATACATCCTTTATGTGACACATAAGCTATTCTGAAAGCAAGTTTAGGAATACTTAACCATGGGATAATAAATAGTTATCCCAAACTTACAGTATTATAAATATTAAATAAAGTCACAAATAATGGCATATGCCCTATAGGAAATGAGACTGAGAAGCATTATAACTCCTGAGTACAATTAATGGATCACCTCTTTTCCAGCTTTATCACTTAGAATGGTAGAAAAACATTGCTGCCAGTGGAATATAGATGGTCAATGAAATGAAAAAAATGGCATAAACAGAATTATTATAACATAATATGACCTCTCTCCATTCCTATGGCTCTCAAGTAATTTTTTCAAGGTGATATTTTTAACATTTTAATACAACATTGGGAAAAAAATTTAAAAGGCAAGCAGTAGTTTCAAATTCATGGCCAGGCTCATTCTGCATCAAAGAGAAGGCGACAGTGCCCTACGGAATAGCAGTCAGTGAGCTACTTCAGATGTCTATGGGGAAAGACTTGGAGAAATCTAGTAGTTCAGTGCCCTTAATCATGTGAAAAAGAGCTACCCATTCTCTGGGTAAGTCCTGTGCACATGGATGGGTTCACTGCATGTTCACTGGAGGCACAGAACAGGGAGGAGCCACGGCCAAGGCGCTCACGCAGAGAAGAGCTGATAGAGCCACACTCCCACCAGCAAGCTGTACCAGACAGCACAGCTAAACCTGCTCCAGCACAACTCAGCTTTATCCAGCGTAGTGCATTTCTTAACTCTCCTGCCAAGAGCCTGCTGGAAAGCCAGTTCTGACTCTCATCTGCTCCTGAGATGCAGCCCAACTCACTTTCGGTACTGTCTTGGACTACCTTTAAGTACTCACTGATGTTACCAGTAGTAAAATGATCACAAACACATTATTAGGCAGATATTTTTGATCCTGCATCTTAATTTCTTAGTGACATCTTCTACCAGATACTTAAACTGTGCCGTCTGGATTCCCAGTGTGTGTAGTCTTATGGAGATGTGGAAGCTGCTGTATCCTCACACTTAAGAAACGCCACTTATTTTTCAGTAAATGGTGCAATAGACTGAAAACCCCCAAGACTGTGAATCCAGAACCAGTGCTTCCCATTAATCAGCAGTAGTATTTATGGTTTATGGACTAAGATCATGTCTTACTAGTGGTTTTAGACCTTGATGCCAACACCACAAGAAATACCGATTTTCCTACAAGCACTGTATTTTACCAGCGCAATATAGTATACACATTCGGCTTATCTTTGACAGAGTGATGAAACAATCAACTCACTGAAGCCCATACAAAGCAAAATATCCTCCTCAAGTTCTCTACTTCAGGTTCTTGTACAGGTACAAGCTATTCAGAGGCAATGTTTAGCTTTAGCCATTCCTCTGTGCTGATTGATTTATCAGGCACATCCAGGTATCTTACACTTGTTCAGAGACACCAAATTAAAAAGTTCTTGGATTCATGTTACTATGAAAGTAATTTCGGTCATGTTTAGTACAGTCCTCCAGCCTTCCCAAGGAAGGAAAGGAAGCATTTAGATAACTGATCAGATTCAAGCATCTTCAATTCTGTATTTAAACAAGCACAAAAATGAAACACTGCGGGGTGGGGTGGGGTGTGTGTGTTAATTACTGCTATTTACAGACTTCTTTTAGCAGTTTTCCATTTCAGTTAAAATTTAAGTTATATCTTATTTTGAGCAATTCAGAAATCAAGGCAAGTGACAGAAATTCATCAGATAAATGAGAGACTACCTTTGCAGAGATATAAAAGCAGCTTACACATCTCAGGCATCATCATTTAGAGCTATTCTTTACCTTCTGAAGGCAAACATGATGATCAATCTACAAAAACCCTAAAATAATTACCCAAATATCTCCTCTTTATCTTCAGCTGTTCAAGGATTCTACAGTTTTCAAAAGAACTCTCAAACACAAGACATTTTGTTTTTTTAAGTATTCAGTGTTAATGGCATGAAAATATCACTCCAAATTTTAAAAATGGATTTCAAAAGCTTGACCCAAGCTGATAACCTTGGTTAAGATTTTAATTTCTGGAAATTTCAGATAAAATGGCTGAGGACTTAAAAAGAGGAGAAACCAGTTTTACCGGGGGTAGAAGGATAGTATTTTATTTCATGATAAAATTCTCAAATATAGATGCCCCAAGTTAATGGGCCCAGCTGTTCTTTGTATGTTTTTTTAAAGGAAGGCTCATAGTGTGCAAGTTAACTGTAATATTAATGTTGAGTTGATGGTGCAAGGAATGATCATCAGTTCAAAATTTACATGAAATCTATGTTTAAGTTCCATGCAAGAAGCAGTTCAGTACAGAAATATCCTAAGGAAGGTCTCATTCTCATCAGTGCTGATGCTGAAGGAAGCATTCAGAATTCGCTCTCACATTTAAATGTCAGCTGTGCTTCTGTATTAACCTGTTCACCCCAGTGTTTTGGGTATTAACAGCCAAGAAAATAGTTCACCTTGTGCAACTAATGGTCCTCTGGCATTGCACTAGGGTAACCTCAAAGCAGATTTGAGTACTTCAGTGAGTGGACTTGGATGAGTACACAAGGACAGGAGATTCATATTTAAAACAAACAAAAAAAAGGAATAGCTCTTATCTCATGGGGAGAAAGCTGTTATATAGGAGAAAGAGGAGAATGAAAATCACTTTAAATATCAGTGTTTTGTAGCACTTCTCTAAATTTTGAAAGTAGAAAACACACATTGCCAAATTCGGGTAAGTTGGGGTTTTTTTCAGCTTTGGAGTAAGGAGTGTTAACTCTCACCCTTCCTCATTTTCTGACATGCTTTAGCATTCATTGTGAATGTGGGAAAGGAAATGATTTGACCTATTGAAAAGAAAGAAAAGGTAACCATGAAGGTTGTGTCTGGAGAGAGATCACTTCTCCATATTCAATATCAATATTATGGGGCCTTGGTCCAAGTTGTCAGCACCAAACCTAAAAAATACCAGTGTGGTTTATGGTGAAATGACACAAGGAAAAAGTATGCTTTGTACAGTCTTATAGAACCTTTTTTTTTAGTGCAGTGAAAAGCAGAAAAAGGTCCATCTAAAAATACAAGATCATTTGCAAATGGATTAAGAAAGAAGGATGTCACACAGACCTGCTCAAGCAGGTCCAGAGGAGGCCACAAAGATGCTCAGGGGGCTGGAGCACCCCCCTGTAAGGACAGGCTGAGAGAGTTGGGGGTGTTCAGCTGGAGAAGAGAAGGCTCTGGGGAGAACTTAGAGCGGCCTCTCAGTACTTAAAGGGGCTACAGGAAAGGGGGGAGGGACTCTATCAGGGGGTATAGGGATAGGATGAGGGGTAACACCTTTAAACTGAGAGAGGGGAGATTTAGATTAGGTGTAAGGAATAAATTCTTCCCTGTGAGGTGGTGAGGCCCTGGCACAGGTTGCCCAGAGCAGCTGTGGCTGCCCCCTCCCTGGAAGGGTTCAAGGCCAGGTTGGACGGGGCTTTGGGCAACCTGGGCTGGTGGAAGGTGTCCCTGCCCAGGGCAGGGGGTGGGACTGGATGAGCTTTAAGGTCCCTTCCAACCCAAACCACTCTGTGGTTCTAGGAAATTTGTAACAATATGCATAACACTTCCAAAATTGAATGAATTTAGAAAGAAAAAGAACTTGATAAAAGCGTCATTTTAAGGACACCTCAAGGGCTAATTGTATCACATTGCAACCAGAAGTTTCTTAAGAGCTGTCTATTGAACACTTTCACTGACAAGTTATTGTTTTCATAAAATACCATGTCCACCCTGCACACTGTTTATACTGGACAGCACAGTACACTGAAAAGATGTTATTCTCAATCCACAATAATTTAAAAATTATGTGGGAGTTAAATCACTTAATTGTTAAGAGTTCAGTGTGGAAAAACTTTCGAATAAAGAAAACCAAAAAATTTTTTTTTTTTTTTTTTTTTTTTTTTTTTTTTTTTTTTTTTTCTGGCTCATACTGATACTATTTTCATTACTGAGAGTATGGTAATACATTTAATGAGAATTTGTACCATTTAGAAGTACCCATCTAACTGCACTGGTGCTAAGAGAAGTGAGCAAACACACCACTAGGCAGGACTGCGTTATCTGGATACAGAAATTTAGGGCGGATCCCAGATATTTTCACAGAGAATTCTGTGCATGTTGTTGGGTTGGTTTGTTGTTTTTTTTTTAATTTACAGGACACTGCTCGTTGCATTGGGAACGTCAGTGGATTTCTGAGAGTGGTACAATGTTTGCGGTACTGCTCATTACCATTGCTGACACTCTCCGAGACACACATGTCACAAGGAGACAAGGAAACTGCGTCATCAAGTGCAGCTTCACATTGAATGCCTTCTTCAACAGAAGCTGAAAAACACCGCACACTATTCAAGATGCTGATTAAAAAAAGAAACCAAACAGTTAAGGTCTGTCTGATTAATTGATCTACATAGCTAATTTGATAAGCACTCAGTCTGTTTGCTGTGCCTCCTTCATTGGCTTGATCTACTTTTTAAATTAATCTAATTATGAACACGTGCAATCAAAAGCCCCATCTCTGCAGAAGTTATATAACTTTTACTTATACCCAGCATTTTTTAAAAGGTCAATTAAAAACATCTTGCCACAAAACACATTTCTGGGATACAAGGCGGGCAAACAACAAGGGTCGTATTCAGTAAATATAGGAACCACTCCCTGCATTCTCCAGTGTTTCATTCCCACTCTATTCAGTAATATAAACTGCATTCTTCAGGAGAATTCTAATAAATATTACATTACAGCAGACAAAAGATGACAAATGATTCAAAGTAATTGCAATCCCCAAACCACATTAATCAGATAAGACATACATCAGAATGAGAATAATAATGCCAGGTTCAATTTACAGTACCATGGGTATCTTTGCACTTTACAAAGAAAGCTCAGTATTTTATACCATATTAGATGCATGTAAACTGATAGAACTATTCTGACCAAAAAAAAGTTCAGCATCATATATAGTGGACATATTTTAGATTATAAAAGATTAACTATGTATTTATGAGTCTAGATGTATGACTTACCCTTGATTCACAACTGATAAGTAATCCATTCATATTTTCACCAGTTCTTCACAGAGGACAGAATTCTTTGCAAATATGGTACAAATACAGAAATTGGACTGCAGTAATTCTGAAAGTATGAACTCTAACTATTTTCTTTTTTAAAACTAGTTGTATTAGTAGCTCTAATTGATTTCTCTGATTACTATTTCATCCTAATTTTTTCTTATGAATATAAATTAAAAACAAAAGAAATCACCAAACAATTTTATCTGACTATGCAGATTGTTTGACACTAGATATGTAATTCCATTTCAAAGTATTTTTTTGCGCAGAACTTTCAATACTCTGCTTTAAGAATAACTTTCTCCCTCTCAAAACCAATAAAGAAAGATTGGACAGCATAAAATGAATTTTTCCATCAAAATCAGGAAAGTTATTGTTCAGTTCATCTGAGGTTTTGTACTAGCCTTGATAAAATGTGTTTTAAAAAATTAAGACTGAAAATAATACTGTCAGACTTGCCTAACTCATAAAAACAATTTACATTAGTAAAAAATAACTCTAAGCCCTTGAGATTACAACGGTTTCTTGTATTTGTTGTAAAAAATATTTTAGCTAAGCAATGCCAAGCTTGGGGCCTTATGCAATAATTGTGTAAAGAAAAATTATGATCCCTTGCTATAGAGAGCATCTACAAAACTTGCAGTGGATTAGTGCTAGATGGACTCTAAAATGAAAGACACTTTTATCATACCTCAGAGTACAAAATATTGGTCTGATATTTTAAAACTGATAATATAAAAATGTGAAATTAGTCATAGAGGGCTAAGAATTATTTTGAATTATTCCACATTATTCTGGGGCTCCCAGATGAATTACATTGGAAGTCAGTGCTAAGATCCTCACAGGCTTTCCAAACCTTCAGCAAGCACCAGCAAAAAAGTAGAACTGTTCCAAATATCACTACATTGAACAGCAGACTATGGAAAAAACTCATGCATGACATGGAAAAGTTGCTAGAATGAGGGAAAAGTGCATAAAACAAACCAAAAACTGGAAATACAGAAACTTTGGCACTAAAAGACATGACAGATGTTAAGCTTTTCTTCTTGTTTTAACTTGTATACCAGAGTGATGAGTAATTAAATGTAATATGCAACTGAGCGAGGGGTTGTACTTGGTCACAATCTGCAAAGATGCACATAAACCTTGACTGTTGGCTGCTCAAGACCCTGCAAGCCAAACTGCTCCCATGGGTAAGTGTGTTTATTAAGAATGAATATGCTAGGATTAAACTTTTTTATTCATGAAGCAGCAGTACATTTCTGAATGTGACTGGACTCTCAGAAATACCAAGAAGCAGCTTAACTGAACGTGTCTATTGATTACCTTGACAGTTTAATAAGGCAGATTTTCAATGGCTGACTGAACTTAAGCGACCTAGAGAAGAAGATTAAAAGACTGTGTCCCTTAAAGCCTTGGCCACTCCTCTGACATCTCTAATCCCATCAACTAGGGAAAGTTGTTTATTAACTTCTGGTCTCAAAGGTAGAGGTAGCATAGACATCCTTTGGCAGGTAAGGGAGAACTTAGAAGGTAGAAGGAAAAAAATAAATACAAGGGATGAATATATGAGGATACAAGCTACTTCCAATAAAAAACAAGAGGAAAAATAATTAATTTTAAAATATGTATCAGCAAACCCAGAAATAAAAAAGGTGTTTTCTACTTAACGGCTCAAAAAAGAACAGAACATAGTTGGAAACTATTGGATAAATGTGAGGCTTAATTCCAAAAGTTGGTTTATTTTCATGTCATATCCATAATAAAAGTGGTAATTTGCTAATATTTGGAGGAGAAGGGGAAGAGAAGAAATGTGTGCTGCTTTGGAGGAACACAGGGGCTTATTTTGCCTATACAAAATGAGTTTATGAAGTATTTTTAACTGAGTTATTTTGAGAAGTGCCAAAGAGTTGGCAGCCATACAGAATTGCTTAGCATAGATAAAAAGCCTGAAGACATGGAGCCTAGACAAAATGGGATTCGCTGGACCCCAAGCTGGGCCTTTTGTGTTACTGTTTGCATCTTCTTGTCATCTGGAGACCGGTCATGAATTAGGATGACACTGCATTACTTAAACTACAAAAATATCCCCGTCCTGCACTGTCTGCAATTTTTAGCATAACCATTGAAACTCTGAGGCCATTATGAGATTCTTCATAGATTTTTAAAACCAATTTTGCACTGGATGTTGTACAAAGCTCAAAATTTGTCACTAATTCAGTACAACAGATAAAGACTAAAGTGTCATGTCAGTGTGTTGATGATCACTGCAAATGACAGCCTGACAAAATAACATAATATCCCCTGGAATGATAATGTGTACAACTTAACACAATGAAATAAGGCTTACCATGAACATGGCCCACAGCCTGATGCAATATTTGTGCCACAGCATGCAAGCCCTAATAAAAATGAAGAATAAATAGTTTCAAATTTGGAAATATAAGTTATGACTACATACAATGAATGTAAAATCAGAGAAAAAAAAAGCAGTCCAGCCATTTAAAAGCATCTGTTTCATTTAGATCCAAATGGGTTTATTGCATGATTAATACAATTAAACTTATCTCTTCCGTATTACTCTTTAATTGCAAACTTTAAAGTGAGTCTTTAGAAAAACATAACACACCTTCCAATATAACTGAAGCATGAAAAATTGACTAATTCAAAAAAAAATCAAAACAATACATATAAAAGCTATCACATTTGTTGCCATTTATAATTACTCTGTAGTAGTAATCTCAATTTTTCTTAGAACCAAATATTTTGAAAGTAAAAAGGTCTAGTAAATAAATATACAGATGAATCTGGGTATACAACAGTTCTACTCAGCTACTTTTGGAAGTCATGAAAACAAACATATCTTCCGAGACTTACATCAAGACAAACATCTAGATATCTCTTTGGTTCACAAATCTAACTATAGGATTGCTAAATTTTCAAAAACTAATCTATTTTAAAATCTTCTGGAGATGATTTTGAGTAAGCAGAGATACTGTGTATTACATTTGTCAAGACACAAACTGGTAAGCATACATCTTGTTAAACCTTACTTGTTCGTCTTACCACTAGTCAGACAATTGTTGCCCTGAATTGTGAGATTTAGGCAGGTACATAGCAATGACAGCCTTCTAAGAGTTTCAGAATAGATACGTTCAGTATCAATTTCTCTTTCAACTTTTCAGAGCACTGTTGGAACATAACCCAATGCAAACTGAATGTACATTATGCCGTTAACAGCCAAAAAGCAATTCTCTCAATCTATGAGTTTCACTGTGAACAGTGCATGCCTGTTCAGGTCAGAAATTAAAAGGACAATACAGCCTATTTGAGAGTCAAGGCAAAACTAGGTAGGTGACACATTGTAAATGAAATTGAAATCTGGCCAAGAAAAAGGGTAAAGTGCCATGGAATCTAATTACTACAAGTGATCAAAATATTTTCCTTTCATCCTATGCCAACAGATGTACTTGTAGTAGTTCCAAGTTAAACACCTTGCTCCACTACCCAGGGTACCAACATCATTTTTCCACATTTATTCCGGAGATTTCCCATTATAGAAATACATGGAAATGGCTGAAAACTAGAGTTCTGTCATTCTGAATTGCATGCACAATACTGCAGCTGAGCAAAAGCAGTCCTTCTCCATAAACTGGCAACACAATCCGTGCATCAGATATCATTCCAGGCAATTTGCAGGTAACTCCAAGAATAAAACTAACTGCAAACAGGGAGACGTATATTAGGGGAAGATAGCTAAACACAGTAGCTTTAAAGTACAGCAAGTCAAAACAACTTTACAGTAGAGATTATAATGATGCAAAGTCAAATGAGTAAGAAGGGGGACTCCCAGCTCAGGACTCGAAGCAGCACAGATGGAGTCACAGTGATGGGAATACTGAGCTCTCTTTTGTCTACACCACAGTTCCCAACACTTACTATTTGATGCTGAGGTTGCAAAAAGTGTTTTTCTGCCTAACAACACAGGTATGTCATTAATCCTCCTGCCCCTATTTGCCTCATCAGTAAAGTACTTCCATTCCTCTGAGACTGGTTTTGAAGATATTCAGAAGATAACATAAAAGTGCTCAAATACTTGGGTGATAAATTCAAATAAAGGTCTAATCAGTGTTCGCAATATTGCTTCTCTGACTCTATAAAGACACAACATTTTCAGACTTGGAAAGACAACAAAACCATAGACCAGGATTATAAAACTATAAATCCCAGAGTAATAAATGCTAGTTTTAAAATGCACTGTTGCTTTGATCAGGGATTACTTAAGGCTCCATCAGATCAATATCTCTTTATGCTTTCAACTGGCATTCCCAGAATTTTGGAAAATTACAGTTGTTAAAGGTACTGCATACTGCATTCCCTGTAAAGGAGTTTGATCTGAGAAATCCAGTCACTCATGAAAAAATTTAATTCATACAAAATTTACTGTTAAATCAAAACCTTTGTGCTTCATTTGTTTCCCTAAATAGCTTAAACCCTTGCTCGAGCAGAAATTCAGAAATGCCTGCAATCCTTCATTTGCTACAGTTGGATGAAAATATGAATAACCATACAGAAATTGATAATCAAAGAATTTGCTAGAGAGAAAAGTACTTCATTGATTTTTAAGACTGTCTTAGATGAGGGAAAGGTTTCATCTTCCCAAATCAAACTGAAGACTGAATTATAAAGAAATTGATGTGAGTTCCCATTTATTCAATGGCCTAAAGATCTGTAAGAGTCACAGAGGTGGCAATGGCAGGCTCTTCATCAACAAACCAGGTTCTTATGAGAAAGAAAACACATTCTGTTTGGGGCACAAGAGGAATTTGATTATTAGAGGATTCTCCTAAGGTGGGGTTGGGGGTAGAAAAGGTTCTTTTGTCCCTCTTTCAGTCAGCTCTGGGATGCTCACCTGTTGCTAAATATTTAACCACACTCACTCCCTCGCCTCCCCAATACTCGCTCTTTATATTTTGGGCTGCTTTACAATGGCTTTACAATGTTTACAGCAGTTACAATCTACTCCAGCCTACTCCACAAATTGTAATCCTACCAGGTGTTTCCACACAACCAGAATGCATCAATATTGCTTGCAAATGATTCAAGAGCAGAACTACAAAGGCTCCAAGTTTAATGAACTAATCTGAGGATGATTAAAGACTGGTTGTAGATACTCAGAGATAAATCAGTTGCAGACTTAGTGATCAAGCGAAACCTGTAAAATACTGCATGGTGCCTTCTCATAAGACTCAGCACGTGCTCTATGCATGGTTGTTCATCCACTGTACCACACCCAGCCCTTAATTCATCTCAAGGCAGTATTTTTTTTTTTTTTTTTTTTTTTTTCTGCTTGGTGGGGTCTTGTTTGTTTGTTTTGTTTTTTAAACACTGATGAATGCTCAAAACAAAGGCGGCCTGCAACTATTTTATTGTCTCTTAAACTCATTGGTTGCAGTTAAACACATTTTTTTAACTCAGTCTTAGAGATGATTTTGTACTGCTAAAATTGTATCATTTATCCAGTATTCTATGACAATTTAGGAATAGCATTCAATGGGTTTATTTTTAGTAAGCGCACCTCATTCACACATTTTGTAGCGCTGCATGGGGATCACCAATCTATATGCATGACTGCAGTGATAAGATCTGGCAACATTCTTTAATAACCGTTTAAACTGTTATAGTCGTGTGCTTCAAGCAACATACAATTATTCCAACACCTAAAAAGAGCTTTTTCCACTTGAAGTATTTTCCATTACTCAATATGTGCACCCTTGCCATGTGATAGTTAAGATTTTCCATTATTTCCTTTATTTGATTTATTCCTTTCCAGCCAATGGACAAATCATGTACACGTAGTTCACAGAAGACAGCTTCAACGCAATTTGCAAAAGCTACAGTGAGAGATTCTTATTTTGGTGCACAAATCCATACGATCAGGCTGAAAAATATGTTTTCCATCATTACAAATCTATATAAATATAGAGAATGATCTTTGTAAAGACAAAAATTTTAGCAAAATTAGAAAGATGACATCAGTATTTTGCATGATACCGAACAAAGCCAAAATTTGTACTGTAGCTTAGATCAAAGTTGCTTTGTATTTTTCAATTTACAACAAATCCCAGTAAGATATGTTCACTGCAGTGTCAGAGTTTCTTGCTACTTTATCTCTAAATGTCCTAGAATGCTGCTGCTATACAGTAACATCTCTTAAGATAAACAAAATAAATTGAATTTGTTAAAGTTATCATGGATGTCAATTTTGAATCAAGTATGATGCTTTTGCTAACTTAAAAGAAGGCAGAGCTTTGGGTGAAGCTGGGATAAATGAAACAGTGAGCTGCATTAGGACTGCCTCTGGGAGGAAAGGCATCCCGCTGGCCAGCGCTTTCACCCTGTGGAGAGGAAGAGACCTCAAAACCCCACTCCATCTGCCTCCTGCATCCCAGGTCAAAGGTTACTAACGTTTGAACACTGAATGAATGAAACTCCAGACCAGCTAAAGCAACATGCCATTTTTCTGAAGTGGACACTCAAGCCTATAGCATATACAGTATGAGGGCTGTGACATTAGCAAGAATTCCACAACAAACTCTGCATCTGCAATTTAAGCTGGTAGAGAAATGAAATCTTGACATTTGCAAGTCAGGGAAGACAGGAGGAAAGACAAACTACACTGATAGTTGGAAAATACATTACCATGGAAAAAAAGAGAAATTACTTCATTTTTTCATTAAATGGCTATTGTGAGGCGTTTCCTCTTCCACTACTATCACCCTGCAATAGTGGTAGAGACCTCTCTACACCTTCAATTGTTTCCACCCTCCATAAATGTAGTTTTATTCCAAGTTTGGCTTACAGTGTGAAATGCATCTCACCCTTCTTACAATTCCCCAGGATTTCAATATAAGTAATTATAGCCTTACAAAAGAGAACCGACAGCCTATGTGTTAGCTCAATATGTCAAAAAGACAGGCAGTAGAGCCTCTCAGTGGCTGTGGTACATCTACTGTCATCTCTCATCAGATGACGAACTGAAAAAGCAGCAAGTGACGGGTTTCCTTGTTCTATTATATGAGTCAAGGGCGTTCTTCTACAGAGTTTGTTTCTAAAGAGGTTGTTCTGTCTCTCAGACAAGACCTAGCTAGAAATGTGAGCTGGAAACATTGACTCGTAGCAGTACCACGTATTTTCAAACATGCAAACCTGGTGCTTCCTTTATCAAAGTGACTGACATTAAAATCAAGGTGAAATTCCAGGCACCACGAGTCACTCTTCAAGCTAGAAAAGAGTTGCGGGCAACAAACAGTCAACACCGCTTCTCCTCTTAGTCATAAAAGTTATAGATGCATTAATTAAAATAATCCCATTCATTTCGCTTGGAGATGCAAGATCACTGATGTCCTCACAGATACTTCATTTCATTACTGACCTAAACTGTTAGCAATGAGAAGACAGCAGAGCTGATCATAAAAGTGTTACTGCACAATGTTAAAGCCACTTCTGGAAGCAATCATGACTCTTATGTTACAGAGGAGTTTTGGTTGAGATTTCACGATACACTGAGTCCTTTGAGGATGTTTTGTCAATAGAAATGTTACTCTGGTTGAGGGAAGGGGGGAAAAGCGTTCGGGGTTGGGTTGTGGGGTTTGAGTTTTGTTTGGATTTTTTTTTTCTTTATTTCTTTACCTTGACTTTAAAGATGCAGAGAAAAAAAAAAAAAAAAAAAAAAAAAAAAGGCATTCAACACCTACGAAACAAATATTCAATCCACAATATATTTATATACGCAAGTATTTCATACAATGACTATTCTGTATGCTAATTTAATGCAACAAATATGACTGGACACTTTACCTGCATCATACAATAGATCCAGATGAATTTGATGTTAAAATGTCATTAGGTCCAGTTGTGTATTTAGTTGTTGACCTGTATTGTACGTGGTATGGTTAGTGGTTTGAGACATTAGTCTTTATTATCTATTTTATTCAAAAGCCATCTATTGTAGATTTTAAACATGAAAAAAAAAATAATGTAAGGGGTTTTAAGTAGCATGCTTCTTTGTTTCCTGAGGTATTCAGTTTTAAAATAAATAATGAAACAGGTATTTAAGATTTTAAGTGCTGGAATCAAAGTCCCATATTTCAAAAGATTCAAGGTGATGTCTGACCTTCATTCGCCTCAATATTATTCATACCCCAAGAGGTCAAATTTCTGTTCTTCTGAAACGGTTTCAGTTATAAGAACACTGAGTAGCTCAAAAGGCATATCACCATCTTTACCACAGACATATTAGACATATATTTTCTAAATATTCCATTTTACTACTAACAAAAGGGGCTGGATTTGTAGCAGAACTCAAACAATTTCCAAGAAAATAAAAGTTATGACCCAGCTTATGTGCAAACACCACTGTATTTACCAGCACTTCATAAATTGCAGTTATTAACAATTCCTTTAATAATTTGTCTCTCTGATTCTAGAAGATAATCTGGGCTAGAAACATCCTCAGATAACAACAACTATATGATATTATAGAGCTTTACAGCTGTATTCAACATAGATACTAGATTATTTTCTCCCAGAGATCAGTTCAGTGATCCAATAACATTTCTTGACAGTTTAAAGCTGTACAGTAAACGCCCTATAAAAACTAGTTCAAAAATGAATGAGATTCACCACTTATAAAGTCTCAAAAAAATTTAACCCATGTTTGAAAATATTTTTTTAATTAGAAAAAACGTATTCTCTTAATTCTGGAAGCACAAGTCGAGGACTAACAAAATTCTGCTTTTCGGGCATTCCCAGCTAGAAATGACACGTTTCTAAGGCACGTAAGGCTTCTTGGCTACTGGCAGAGCTGCCCGTGTGTCACGCTGGCGGACAGCCAGCAAACGGCACAGTAGCCAGCTCCTGCATGGCTAACTGCACGCAAAAAGGGAATCAGATGGAGGATCTGCATGTTGCTAGCTACTGTCATCTACTCTGTGGAAAGACGTCCTTGCGTTGTGACAGCACGGACACATTCACACCACATGTCTCTCTATGCTAAATCAAACCTGCTATCAACTATGAACCAAAAGGAGATTTAAAAAAAAAAAAAAAAAATGTAAACATTTTGGGATAAGAAATGACATGACCATAGGCTGCGATGGCTACAAATAAGTCAGAGGTACTTGCAGCAGACCAAAAGAATACAGCCATTCAGAGTACAAGAAAAGACGTCTGCTGTGCATTGTGTTAGGTAACAGCAATGCCTCCAAGCCTTCTGCACCACAGCAGAAGCTGTCAACAGGGGATAAGCAAAGCCACAAAGCAAGCAACCTGATTTAGCAAAAAAATACAAGTTGCTCACTTATCTCAACAAATGACAGGTTAATGAACACAGCCACTCTACAGATATTTTCTTTTAGCAAGCATTCTGAAACAAAACTGGTTGTGGGAGAGTCCATCATTCTCCCTCAGCAGTCTTAAAACTCATCAGCTAGGAATGGTTCTACCATCCCAGTCTTGTGGATAAACCCCTCCTTTGTTTCATCTCATTTATAATTTTTCAAAATCTTTCCACAAAACAGAAGTATCATACCAATGTCCAAATACCCTTTCCACTATAGCCATTACTAAATAGCATATATTCCTCCCAACTCACTTTTTGTGTTTGTCACTGGTACCTTTGAGCTTTACTTCCCTAGCTGTATAATGAACGGTTCTCCTTAGACAGGGCCCCTTTTTCTCCTTTCTACATCCCTAATATATGTAAATGTACAACAAGACATTTTAAAAAGACATTTTCAAAGCATCTAACAAAACTGGATATTAATTTCTTATTAGAAATCCCTGCAGCAGCTCTGGGAACCTCAGCCTCCCATCTCTGATTTTGTTAAATAAAAAAAATTCCAAGTAGTGGTCAAGGAATCATTGAAAATTTAACTGTATGGATGTATTTTTTAATTTAATCATGAAGAAATATTCTTAAAGACTCTGTTCAGTAACAGAGGATTTAACACAGTGTTATGTAATAACTAGTTCAACAGCTTCCCCCACCATGTACTTTTCTCCGCATGCAGATTTTTTTGAAGTTATTTCTAAGGCAATAACTCGATATCAAAAGTTTAATTCAGAGTGTGACAGATGACAAATATCTTCTTCCTATTTAAGTGCTCCCCCCACAGTGCTATTCTAGTCTGTGCAGAATATAAATGACCAACTGAAGGAAAAAGAAAAAAGAGAATTATGAAGTATTTTCTTAATAATCTAGTCAAAAGCATTTTTCAAGGTTTTTCATTAAAATCCACATTTAAGAGAGAATTAATAAAAGGGGGAAAGAAGTTACCCTCCCCAAATAATGATGATGAAAGTACATTCTTCAAGAGATTTACTTAGCAATACATCACTCTTGTCCCCTCCCAAGGAAAAAAATATGTTTTCAGAATTTACGGTAGCCACATTTATTGTAAATACATTTATGACACTGCAACAAAAGGATGCTGCCAGACTGCTCCATCTAGACAGAAAGGACTAATTTTCGCAACCTTCTTTTAGTATAAAGGACTGCAGTAAGTTTAACACAGCGGTTTGGTGTGTGCTTAAGTGCCAAACTTGGACATATCTCAGAAGTTCATAGTACTGCAAGATGAATTAACCTTAATATTAAACCCAACAAACTGTCTCGCAAGACTGTTAACCTTTTCAGTAATGCAAAGAAAATAGGTTTAATCTACTGCTCTGCTTGCTGTTACACCAGATGTTCACAAGGTCATCTGTGATTCTGACTGCATCACAGGATGGGCTATGCTATTAGTGAATATTTATCACACCACTACTTTTTCAAATATTAAAGGATAACAAGAATTTTCTTTTTTGTTCTTCCTTCTGCTTCTTTTACCTGAATATCACTGGGAAGAGTCTTAGCTGATGTGCACAGGAAAATAACTTCATTGCTTTTGAGAGAATCTCTCTCAACCACTAGAGAAAACCGTCCATACACTTTAAGTCAACCCTCAAAAGAAAAAGGGCTATAATTCATTTCTCACTTAGTTTTGCTGGCCAGCGGAGCGTGCATCCTGCTGTATAAAGGTCATATCCACAGTCAAGGCCTGCCAAGGGAGAACCTGCAGCTTAGCTAAAGATCTTCTCACAGGAAAGAGCTATAAAACACTGAAATTACAGCAGTTTGCCACGCAGGCAGATCCTAACCGTAAGCATCTCAGTGTGAATATAGAAAACTAGAAGCACCCCCACCATTTCATGCAACGCTTTAACACACCTTCTTTTTATTTTATTCATCTATATTGTTTAAGGGATGAGGTACAAGTGTCTGTCTGCTGGGCAAAGCACAGCACCATGGGAAGATCTGAGCCCAAGTCCCCATGAAAGCACTGACACACATGTGTAATGCTGTTTCAGAGTAATTTACATTCCATAACAAAATTGTATTATTGCTGGTTCTGCATCCCACTTAGCATCCCACTTGCATTGTAGACATAATGGGGGATTTTCACAGTAGGTTTATTCATTAAATTAAGATGCCTGCCTGGATCAAAAGTTCAGGATCACTGAAGGAGGGATTAAAAGAGTTCCTAGAAAGTAATCTGAGCATCCATTAGGCACATCCAAACAGTCTGGATTTGAGAAAGGATTTACACCTCCCTGTTCACAAAACTGTGTTGTTTTTCTGACAAAGTTTTACCTGCAAATCAATTTATTTTCTCTGTTCAGGTCTTCCAAAGCACCAGAAAGTTATGGTGACATTTCCAAGAAAGATCATTTATGCAAAGATGCCTTCCAGCATTTTCTTAAATTAAGGTCAAAGTAGTTGTCATAGTTGGGTTTCCCATCACTTACAGTAACTGTACACATAATTATTCATTACAAATTAATTACACATGCTAAAACTTGAACTATTGCAAGGTATCTTGCCACTGTAGTTCCATACCACATACCAAAAAAAAAAAAAAAAAAAAAAAAGAAAGGAATACAGGCTATTAGAGGATTTGGACCATCCAAATTGATGTCCAGAGGCATCATGAAACACTGAACATTAAAGACTGATGATATATTAGAACTCTCTCAGAAATGAAAGGATGGAGAAATGAAAGACAGATATATCCCAATTTCATCACAGTGATCTATAGATAATGCATTCTGCCAGCCAAGGGATCATTATCACTCTGTTCCATGAGACAAGTATAGTAACTGTCATACACAAATACAGCTCCAGTATCACTTTCAATTGCGCGTTGCCTGATGTTGACCCCTCTAGTTTAAGGAGAAAAAATAATTCCCTCTCTTCAAAGGGAACAAGCATTGCTTCTGCAGCACATTCAGATGATTATTAACAAGAATTCTGGCATGGAATCATTTATAAGATGATATATACTTACTGGGAAACAAGTATTACAGGCAAAGCATATGAGGCAAGAGAAAAAGGCTGTGAAACTGTTGGTCTTTAACAACAATCTCAATCAGAGTTCCCAGAGTTACTAGAATTTCACCACCTCCCTTAACATTTGTTGTTTATTGCGGTTGTTTTCTGTTGCTAAAGAGTTCCAGAGTTTTCTTGTTACAGATCAGAGAAACAGTGCAGATAAAAGGAAAGAAGCCTGATGAATCAATCATCTCTATCCCCAACTAGAAGCACAGTCCTTAAGATGTCATCATCTTTTCTCTTCTTTTTTCCTTCCTTCACTTCGTTTTTTCTGCCTTGATGTCACCAACAAAAAATTTTGGTCAGGGCAGACTGAAAACTGCCTAATGAAGTTCCCAGGTAGTATAGGCAGAATTATTCTCAAATTATTTCTGGGCAATTTAAAGCAACAATTCTTACAAGGAATGGGATTATAATACTGATAAGGTGGTATTTGCCACTGTAGAAAGATACAGAAATACGCAGAAGGTATTTCTGAATCCTTCCTCTGATCTTGCAACTTTTACAGTTTATTTACAGTAGCTGTTTTCTCAATAACAGCAGCAATAATAAACAAGGTAGTTTTGGAGTATGAGAATAATGATGTGACTCTAATGACAATTTGGAAAGATTTTGTATGTCCTCATCGTAAAATATTATGTATGGCAAGAAGCACCTGAAAGAGACTTCTCTGTAAATTAATCTCTTGGCTTTTTATGCAAGACATGTTATGTTTTGCCTGTTTATTAATGCCTATGTCTCAAAAGCAACAATCAATTACATTTTCTTTGATTAACTAAAATACCGAAATTATTCTCATGGCACATATAGAAGTGATTCAAGATTAATTCTTTTGATTAGAAAGCAGAAAACAGGCCATTTTATCAAATAAAATGGTAATGATTAGATTCCAGTGAAAATTTTTATTCTCGTTGACAGTTAACTCTATGCCTAAACTATTACTTTTACCATCTGCGGTTGGACTTTTGAAAGAATGCTTGCAAGAGCTGTTTGAAGGAATATTGTTTTCTTACCAGTATCTTAAGGTACCTAAGACTATACCCGCACTGGAGGAATACTGTTTTGTTACCAGTATTTTAACATTCCTAGGGTTATGCCCTGCAAGCTCATCATAAAAGAATTCACCGGAGCACACCACAAATCCTCTTTTTAAAAACCAAGCGATTATAACCTCTCCTCTATTAAAGGTAAAACAGCGTTCTTTCAGCAAAGCATGAAGTATTTTAAAACATTTCTTAGCTCTTCAAGACTTCTCCTGCATAGCTTTCCCCCACACTATTGTCACAAAAAGGCAACGCTGACAGCTCTTCAGGCTCCAGCAGGAAGCCACCCACACACAGATCCAGAAAAATTCTGCCTTGATAAAGCGGCTTTTCCTGGCTGGGCCTTGACGTGACGTCGCACCTCTTCCTACGACAACACAGCACTGGCAGGATCTCCCTCCGGGGACTCATCATCTGCCACAGAAAGCACTTTGCAACCAACGGCGTTGCTTCCAGCCCACTTATCTATAGGAGCCAGGAGCAGAGCAGGCTCCTGAGCCTTTTATGAGGTCTCCCATTCCACCTCCTGTTTACCCTGCCCTCAAAACACATTATGGTCTCAGGAGGTGTGTTCCCCACGTGTCCCCAAACGAGGCTGACCGTACCGCTTCCCCGCAGCAGCAGGAAGCTTCATGGGCAGGATCAAGGAGCATGTGCAAATAGAAAACGCAGTCACATCGAAGTTACCACGTTTCAAAAGGGTAGCCAGAGGCAAAATCAAGTTTATTCCTCAGGCCAGCAGCATGAAGGATGATCATGCTAGCTTAGTTGTGTCATAATTACCTACCTGAAGACACCAATTCGTCACCAGTATTTTCACAACTATTAGAACACATTTCAGCTGAAATTTTCAGTGACAAGGGGTGTTGGTACCCTCTGTTTAAAAAAAAAAAAACAATCCCTTATTATGGATGAGATACTTTTGTTCTTACTGTCTGTGTTTCTGCACAGTGGAGGTACACAGTCAGAATGAACTGATGGTCCAAGATCATTTCTAAGCATGTGAACAAATACTTAAGGAAATACAAACATAAAATAAACCTGTTTTAAAGGTTGTAACACTGTACTATATGTAACTTTTTTTTCTGAAAAAGTATGCCTTTTGACAAGATAAAATGGAAGGGGGATCTAGGGGAATAAAACTACAGCCATCAACTAAAAAAAAGGTAACATGATTTCAGTTGTACCAGAGATTAGACAACTGAGTGCAAATACATGCAAAAATACTATTCGTAAAGTGTTTCAGAGGTCTTAAATAACTTTTTTTGTAAAATGCGTCATTCACAGAATAAATGCATCTGCATTTAAATTGTGAGAGATGTGATTAACTGTTAGTGATGTATTAAATTTTGTGAGATTTTTGACCCTCACTGAGATCATCAACATCTAGATCCTCAGTGGCTTCAGCACGCACAAACACGGCCAAGCCAAGTGCATGAGAATCTTACACAGTCTTGAACAGAATGCTGAGAAGCATTCACCACATCAGTGATGATTATATGACGATAATACATCAAGTTTATGTAAATTCCATTTGATGCTAAATATTTAACGTTACACAACAAGCACCCACATGCCAAACTAATGAAGCTGGAAAGCAATATAAATCATGATTACTGTTCCTTTCAACAAGGAAAACTGAGCCAACAAATAAAAGTTGGCAAAACATTAGCACTACTTTTTGATAACTGTTTGCAAAGGTAGAAATTTATCAGGCTTTCAGCAAGTAAAAAACCCTCTAAACCTCTAAAATAGTTGTTCACAAAACAGACTAGAATCAATACAAACATTGCTTATGTTGGTATTACCTACTGCTTATAGGTACTGGCATTTTTAATTATTATTCCAGGTTTCTCCATATGGATCCCTCCAGATAACAATTCAAAGCCTTTACCCATTGCTGTCACCATTTCTTCAGTTAATGAGCCATGGAAAACGCGCTACTCACAGGTACCTCTAGTACATATAATATGCAACATAAGCAACGCTTTGTTTTGCAATCTGCCTCTACTGCTTGAACTGAAGGAGACTTCAGACATCTACAACAGTACCATAAAAGCTGTTTCTCCAGCTTCTAAGAAGTTACAAAAAAAAATCTGAATAGTTGCTTTTTCAAGCAGCAAAGAGCTCTAACACCACTAGAAACCACAACTGAAAAACAAGGAAAAGTCTTTCTTTACTTCCACCAAAAGTCACTTACTTTTCACTAACTCTGTTACAATTTACATGTGGTAAGTGGGAAGCATCTCTGTTCACGATACTTAGCCATGACCAGTTTCACAGAATAAAACCTGCCTAAGAGCAGCCTGCTGCTGGTGAATTTTGCTTCCACAGACAGGCCAAACAAAGATAACGTTCAAGAACCATGATTTGTCCTCAGTCAAAAGAGGGGGACACAGGGCAGGGGGAAATCAAGGTTCAGGGGTGAGTTCATGTGCCATGTGCTCTGCCCACAGCCCTTAGCACCTGAGCTGCAGGCACCACAGAAATAGCTTTTGCCTATTTTGGGTTTTATTTTTTCCACTTCTCTCTCATTGCTGTCCATCTCCAACAGATTAGACTTTGACTTCAACAGCTGAGTTTAGGCAAAAGTTTGCCTTAAAAAAAAGCATTTTCAAACAAAAAAAAAAAACAGAAATAATAAGTTGAAATAAACAGATTATCTGTATTGGGTTTTGAGGTATAACATTTTTTTTAAAATTTAAAAAAAAACAAACAAAACCAGAAAAGCACTAAACTGTTCAAGCTGCTTAAAAGAAAACCAGAAGTACAAATTGCTATGGGAAAAAACAACAAAATTTATATTTTCATTCTTAGTAACTTTTATAATTACATTTTCTCTCAACTCCAAAGAGTACCCCTTATATTGTGCTAAGTGCCAAAGACTTAAAAGAAATATATTCCCCCAAATACTTCTCATATGAATAGCACATATTTACTATTTGATACATTTATAGTGCTACCAGTGGCACACTAAATATATACTTATGAAAAATGCTAGATTTATTTCCAGTGTATAAAAAGCTATAAAGCTTTCCATCCATAGGGGACCAAGCTAATCATGGTCCATTCAACCATCATACTCAAAACATTAATTTAAGACAGTTCAATTTCTTTCCTACTGAGGACAGATGGCTCTTGTATCTAGATAAATCTCCAACATGACTTTATGGAGTCAAACAGTTAACAAGGACTCAGGTATTCTGACATAAAAAAGGCATACTTCCTCAGTAGTCTTATTTCCACAGGCTAAAAAAGCATATAAAATTTTCCACCAGAGTCACATATAACAAAATATTCCATATTTCAAAGCAAAGATGCATTAACTCTACTTAAAATCTCTTCTCCCATTTTATGTACTTACATATTTAGCCAAATAGTGAACATTTTCTCTTATTACACTCTCTACTCTCACTACTTCAGATTCCACCTGCCCACTTCAGTGAGCACCAAAAGGACAATTTTTGGAGGAGCAGGGGGGAAGATGGCTGGTTTTTTTTTTTAAGTAAGTCCATTTTCCACCATCTCAGATTGACCATCTCAAATTAGTAACAAGCTTTAGAGTGGCCCTGGCCTTCATCCTTTCATTTACTTGCCTTTTTTCCCCATAAACTAACAAAATAAAATCTTTCAGGGATTTTCAGTGACCCATACCCACTGATGCCAAATGGAGAATACATATTTTATTATAATATCCTATCATCAGGAGACTGTTGCAAAGGAATACTCTGTATGAAACAGACATTCTCCCTTGCAAGTGAAAAAATAGTTCCTTCCTTTTTTCTTTAATTGCTCTATTACACTCCATGTATCAAATTAGTTCAACATAGTAATAAAGTTTTTCTTCTTAGAGAGCTTTTTTGTAGCATCTTAAGGTGTGTTTTATTTCTCATTACTATATGTCACATTTTTAAATCAATGTAAACATAAGAGCAAACCGAAACAAAACAGGTTTTCACCCAGCTTAACATATGAGATATGACATGTGAACAGAATGTGAAAGTCTCTCAGTCAAATAGCAGTACACCACATCTGTGTGAAGCACTTTCTCAACACCTGGTATTTATGACAGGAACTGTTCCACTAACAGACAGTATATAAATGAATAGTCTGACTTTCCTAAAGATACAGGTTTGGGATAAGAAACTAACAGAAATACTGGCATTTATCATGTTAAAGCACCAAAACTTCACTATACGTGAAGACAAAGCAGGTGATTCACACAGCAGCAAACTGTTCTCAAAGGAATAATTTATTATTCTATAGGATGGAGATCAATACTCTTCAGTTTTATGAACTGTTTCACCCAAGTTATTGCTCCTGCCACACCTTTACTTCACAGAAAAGAGGTTTAAATCAAAACCACAGAACAAAGAAGAGATGATGTACCACTGGGGAGGTCCAGATCAGATACAAGTTCTCCTGTGTGCCTTGCAACCCCCTGTGAGCGAGAAACTCAGAAGTGCTCCACGCCTCAATGAAGCAATCAGATCTTCAAGTCGCACTGCCAGACAATCAGCACATTTACAAATCTTGCCACTAAGTGCAAGGACTGTAAGAGAAATTTATTAAGTAGTGGAGAAGGCTAAGGGAAGAAGAGACCACCGGAAATCTCAGAGCCATGTCTGAGGGTAGAATTCCTATTGGAATACTAACATTTACATGTATCACTGGCCAGACAGCTATGAAAAAAGCAAAACAAAACAACAGCAACAAAAAAACTCCACAACAAACCCACCCTAGTGTTTCCCTAATGCTTAGGCAATCCCTTCCCTCACACACAAAGACACACAAAACCTATGTGGTTTGCACAAACCCAAAAGAAAAAGTAGCAGTGCAAGCTTATGGGAAAGGTAGCTGAACAGGGAAAAAGGCAAAATGGAACAGAACTGGCAAAATCGAACACTATCTTAAATAAACCAAACTGAATATTGTTAAAGTCTTCTTTCAGTTTGCAATCATTTGCGTGGTTTTGTTCATCTCAATGGCAGCTTGCAAATCTCACTGAAGCATAATAAAAATTACAGTGTTTCATGAACATAGACTATTAAAAAAGTTGCCATTTATTACTACAATGAAACAAGAAATGGCAATTCTAATATACGCCATCTGTCTAAATGGTAATGAGCCCATGCAAAACTCATTGCGGGGTCAGAACCCAATTATTTCCCTTTGGATCGTTCAGTGCAAACAAAGTTCACATCAACTCAGGTTCCAACAGCAGGAACAGGCAAGATGAACTGTAGCTCCCAAGATTTTGTTATACCGATCAGGTATTTCTCAGGTTTTGATATCTTTTCAGTTTTCACTTCAAATTGATTTCACACAGTCAGAATTTGAATTGGAATTTGTTTGCACATAGCGACACTTGTCCTTCAGAGTGCTGCTAACCCATTTGGCGAGCTGCTCCCAAGATACATGTTTGACTCACTCTGCAGTATGAGATCTTCCATCTTTATAAAGCTTTTTTAAACCTAAGTGTACATTTAAACATTAGCCCCTAATGCTAGTTGGAAAGCTGGGCTCTTTCAAAACACACCAGTCTACTTGCACCAAAGAAACAACCCACACAGACTGCCTCCAGTACCATCATCCCTTTTGCTGGACGTAGAAGCTCAGGGTGAAAATAGTAACATGATTTTTTATTACTTTTGTCAAGAAAGAGAACACCGATTACGGATATGATCATTGCTAGTATTCGCTGAGATCTGCCACAGTCACAAGATACAATTTTCAAAATTTGCATGTCTTCAAAATAGTAAAACCACCAAAATACTGGGGAAAGCCAGCACATTCCTTAACAAACCTTACTAATATAAATAAATGTGTAAATTAACAAGGAGGAAGGTTAATAGCTGCAAGATAAAATTTGAATCAGTAGGTCAAAAATGATCTTACATTATTCTCTCGTACGACAGAAAAAAAGAACCTAGTCTCAGGCGGGGATGAGAGCTTATAAAGCAGCAATGCAGCAATTCTGTATCTTAAGTAAAGGCTTCATGCTGCAGCAAACAACTCAGTGAGCAAGACCTCTTTAAAAGTCTGAACTGCACTTTTGTGGGACTGCTCCTAACAGCCTTCAGTGGTGGGACTGTAGTCTCAATGGGTTTTTTTTAAATCAGAATAGTAGTTTTTAAGTTATGAAGATTTGATTGTCTGAAGAGATACCATTAAAACCTGAATGATCAGGGCAAGGGGTCAGGGTGAGGGAAAAAGTATCCTAACTACCCTGAGTTTAGAATGGGAGCAGACTAGTCTTTGATTACATCAGACCAAACTATGTGTTCCATATGCAGCTGGCATTATGGGATCCTTCTGCAACTCACACCTATCGCTATTAAAACAAATACTCGTTTCAAGGCATTTATGAACTAGCTTTAGTAACCTATTGAGCACAGTAACTAGTTTCAGATGCTTATTCTAACACACTTGGCAGAGATCAAACCAGCTCAACATACACAAAACAAAAAACAAACAAACAAACAAACAAAAAAAAAAAAGAAAGGAAAGGAAACCAACTAGACAATACACAACATCTTCCATTAAAAAGAAAAAACAGCCTTCCCCTTGCTTATTCTCCTATACTACTTGACTATAAACTGGTTTTGAAATTAGTCTACTGCAAACAGATTTACAGACCCTGAAAGCAAACGGAGTATTATTTGTCTTCTTTGCAACCCTACAGGACCAGCATCTAGAGCAGAGCTAGGCTTTGGCTTATGTTTCTTTGATACTGGAAAACCGAGTTCTGCCAAAACATTCAAACAGCCCTGCAGGCTTGAGACTAAAAAGCAAGTGAGGCTCATACATATTCATCAGAGCTAAAGCACTCTTTTTCTGGTAGCTTAGAAGCAGGCCTTCCACAGGTCCTTTCATGACCTGGACCTCTTGCAATGCAAACACCCACACTGTGAACTTGTATGATAAGCACTAGCACACCAAAGTGTGATCAATTAATTAATGAGTATATGCAAAAGGAGAGGACAGCTAATTCCCTCACTGAGATTAAGAAAATTTTTATCATTAGTGACAGCTCCAGGTACGTCTCTGGTCCTGCTACTCAAATACAATATTTTAAATCCATAGGCAAGGACAGATCTGCTAAAGCTGTTCACAGAAGGACAATTTCTCTTTTCATACTCACTTCCCACTAATTTTGTTACTGACATACCAGTAATTACTGTTTCTAAATGCCTTCCCTATTTTCTTCAATTTTAATTATACTGTGTCAGCACCTAAAAATGTACAAACCATGCACAAGACAAAGAAGAGGCATTTCCTACAGAGGCTATAGTTTTCAAAAGAACGTAAGAGCAAGGCCCCATCAGGCAGAAGACACCAGCTTTACTTTGCACAGCTCTGCACAGGGAGTCCCAGATAGGGATAAAAATAAACATGAACTTTCGAAGGGCTAGAACAGAGGGCCACAAGGCAAAAAGAACTGCAAAAGCCAGTAGAGGCAAGAGATTTTTCCTGACTCTTACCCTTACTTGCCATTCTCCCCAGACTCATTTCTCCCTAAAAAATGATGACAAAGAAAAGGTTTGCTTCACACTCCAAGTAATATTAAAAACAAGGCTCACAATCAGCTTTTATAACCTTTTCTGTCCTTTCCCTTCAAGCTTTTCTACCATATCGGTATTACCTCCCAGGGCAAATATGATGGCGCATTCCAATAACAACATACATAAAACATTTACAAGTGGTAACTTTTCTTTGCAGACCACTTTCCTGAGGAGAAACAGAGCAGTAGGTTTTTTTCCCTACATCCAGCACCTGCAAGCCACCTTCAACAGTATTCCCCATTGGTAATCAAGTAGGTCAGATGTGTGCGGGTTCATGTTCTCTGCAACTGTTTATAAATCAATGCAAAATACCTACTTGTGACAAGTTCCTTATTAGAAGTGCATAAAACAATCGCTAAGAAGCATTCTGATGTATCAGTAATGATTTGTCTTTAAAAGTAAGTGAAGGTCAGAGAACTAGACTCACAACTAAGATGAACTGCCATGGTTCAACTTTCTCAGATATGTTTAAGTTCATAAAAGGCTTCTCAATCAAACTCAAACCTGCTTCCCATCTCCAGAAAACACAGTTTGACAAGCCAGGGGACTCTGTGACAGGAACTTTCAGGAGACTGTTTTCCCTCTGCCTGTTAAAGAAGGTTGCCTTCCAATTCTGAGGTATTAAGAATTCATCCCTCTTCTTGTATGAGAGGGAATTACTTAATTCATCACAGTTCAGCCTTATTCTCATAATAGCACCTACAATTAGGGCATGTGTCTGTAATATTTCCTCAGAAAGTTAACCCTTCTCCTTCTCACCCTCAAAGTCCATCCAAGGGAAAAGCCACTAAAGCAGAGATCTCTGAAGGACACTAAAAGATCACAAAGCAACATTTCATAGGCAAAGGAAAACTTACTGCTTTGTCCACCAGTGACATACATTTAGTACTTATGCTGTTTATTACTTATTTTATAAAATATTGCAGAGGAAAGAGGAGTAAATATTTTGGTCTAATGTTAAGATAGCCATTTAACATCATTTTAAAATTCTGCTGGCATTGTAAGTGGTTGGCTGTGTTAGTTACACACCAAGAGAAGGACACATGAATTACCAAGGAGATTATACCAAAATGTCCTTGGTGGGAGACACTTTTTGACATCTAATGAAGAAAAAATATATTTCTAATTTAAAACACTTTAATTTTTAAAAAATTTAAAATCACCAGACATCATCATATAAAAATATAAAGCACTTCCCTGATTCATTAGGAGTATACTATACAATGACTATGTAAAACCTAACAACCAGTTTCCCACCTTAGGTCTTAACAACAGACAAGGGAAATTAAGCACTTCTCAAATCCTTTAGATAATTCAGAAAATATTTTAGACCAGCATCATTTCTTTAAGGGTTTTAGCAGCTAAGATTTTAATACAGGAACAATTAAACTTTCTTCCAGAATGCTTCATGATATGTAGCACCTCGCTCCTTTTGTCTGACTTCACAAACATACCAACAGTACAAGCTCTAGAGATAAAGCTTTTGCTAGCATGTAAAAAGTGCATGTTTCCTGCAAGGTTTGAACACTGACACATACGGAAATCAAAGGCTTTTGCTACAAAATTTTGCTCCACAATGCAAACATGCAGGACCCAGTTCTAATCTCACTTAGTACACTGTAAATACAACTCCATTAACATTCAACAGACCTGAGATCAAAAAAGGAAAATTTCTTATAAGTATTAATTATGCAAATTCACTAAGTATATGCTTTAAAATATATTTAACTTATGGAAATGACCCAAAATTCTAACTTCATTAGAATTATTGTCTAAGTACTATGATTTTGTTGATTTCAGTGTAGGATTAATTGAGGGGGGGAATTGGTGTCATCTGTTTCCAAAACTGGTTCCAGCCTCCTACCTGAAACATGTTGCTATAGAGCAACATGCTGCGGGTACAGCCTGCTGGGTAACTAACATGTTCATTTTGGTTAAAATTTTCAATGAAGCGAGGAGACAAAAAAAAAGATAAGAGGAACAAGAACACTATTTTTCCAGATAGTTCATTGCTAGTTTGGTATCAGACCTGAGATAAAACAAGCTGAAATCTGTGCATTATTGATCAATACTTGCATGAGTAGCTGTGATATAGACAGGTGGATTTAAAATAGAACCCATTCAGTGTTGTCATTCTTTCTTTTTAGCCTTTTTCTCTTTCAGGTTCTTTGCTGGTGAAAACAATGTATTCACCCCAAAGAACAGATTAAATCTTTACATAAACTGCTTCTATCATAATCAACAGTTAACTGTAGTTTGGGAGTTTTTCTGTCAAGCTACTGCTAGTTTTCTCTCTAGTTTTAGCAACTACCACTTAGCTCTCATCATCTTCCCTTTAAAATGTATACAAAGGAAGAAACAAATATTAAAGCATATGAAACACTGGGAATTAAGAACATATCAATTTGACTCTTCTCTCCAGTTCTGCAAGACACATTCTGGAGATTTTTTTCCCCTTTCCACCTTCCTCCAGTTAATGGCTTTATAAGGCTATGTCGCAAGTGTCATGTTATCGCCATTTCTTGACAAGACAACAATAGTTTCAGTAGGATTACATGAACATTTTGTTGCTGTGCTGACAAACTCTGTGCTACCATGATGCAACACTTTGTGGGTGGAAAGAAAATTTCTTCCTTCACACTCTTCCTGGTGATAAAGGCCAAAATGAAATCTTTTAAAATTACCCTTCTGTTTCTCCAGCACCATCATTCCTGAACTGTGTGGTACCATTACTGCCAGAATCTCTTCTCTTCCAAGTCTGACAGAAGCTTCCTTTCTGTGAGCAACGTACATCTAACTACAGCAACTGCCACGCAGCTGCAGTCCCAGTGAAGTCTGATCAGCTACACTCAAGCCAAAATCATTTGACAGCAGGAAGAAATACCTCACTTGTTGGATGAAGATATGCTGTGCTGAACATTACAAAGGCCTTACATGATTTTCTAC
>NW_020799116.1:20202183-20233897 GCF_003259725.1 Athene cunicularia | reverse complement strand
AGGGCGGGGGGGCGGGGACACGACACCCAGTGCCCTAAAGCATATCTGAATTCTTGTTGATTATGTCACAAGAATACCTTGGCTGCCATGTTACACAACTGCTAGAAAAATTAAATGGAAATGCTGTGGGATTACTAGCAAAGAGCAACCAACCCTCTACTATTTGAGGGAAAATATTAAACTTAGTTCTAGGCTAAATATAAATTGAAGTATTTGGGGGAAATAGTGCATTGATGTAACAGCAGTAGTGAAGAGACACTGTTACAGAGGAGTATTTCTCTGGATTTCACTCTGTGGTTCAGATTTGCTTATGTATCAGTTCGGCTTTCCTTCTGTCAGATTCAAGTCCGAGACAGCTAGTTCATAAAGGAAAAATTTCCATTCAAACAACTTTCATTCTATTCTAATAACAGTAGTGCAGATTTAGGAAAATTAAGTATTTTTATTTTTACCTTTTTCCATTACCTATTTTCTATATCTCTACAAAGCACAGAGGCATCACTAATCAGAACTGCTCTAGTGCCTATCTGCCAGATGGCAGACTGACTTCACTAATGCGCAGAAAGTCGAGCAAACCTCTAGCACAGCTGAAGTATTAACAACTAAATTATTTTTTAAATTAGTCTTTCATTTGCTGTTAGCATAGAATTGATCTGACCCAGAAATAAAAGGGAACAGACATTGCTAACAATATTTTATCCTATCGGTGTGATTTTAATCATTTCTATTGTTTAGATCTAGGCGACAGTACATATCAATTTATCTGGCCAGACTTCATCTGGGTAGGCTTACTAAGAATAGTGCTTCAAAAAGAGCCACATGGTTCAAGAGGATGATGGCATATAAAGCTATTCATATCTTGGTAGCTAGTTAAAACACATCCTAAATAAATTATATGATGGCCCACCAGGATATTTAACAGATCACATGTAGCAAATCTAACAGTCTGAGCCCAGTACCCAGGGAAAAGTAAGCTGCAGATTTGTTCTAAATTACACTGTGGAATTAAATTACAAAATATGTTTATGTCACAGACTATGCAAACTGAACCTGCTTTCTTTAATGGAAACCTGCCCCATATTAAATATTATAAAGAAGGGAGAAAGTTATGTAATTTTGTGACAAAGTGCAGGACCTCACTTTCTATGAATTCCTGTTATAAAGACAAATTTACGATCCCTCCTGCAAAAAAGCAGTACACCTAATATAGCTCATACTACACAGACAGTAAGTCTAAACTAAGGTCTTTTACTTACAAACCATACAAAACATTAATTAACATATAAAAGCTTCAGCATTGTGCATAACTGAATTCTCCTTTACTTGCTTGTGTCATTTACACAAAAAGGAAGCAACACAAGACAATACCGACATAATCATAGAATCATGGAATCATTTAGGTTGGAAAGATCATCGAGTCCAACCGTTAACCTAACCCTGCCAAGCCCACCACTAAGCACCATGGCTACACGTCTTTTGAATGCCCCCAGGGATGGTGACTCAACCGCTTCCCTGGGCAGCCTGTGCCAATGCTTGACAAACCTCTGGGTGAAGAAATTGTTCCTAATATCCAGTCTAAACCTCCCCTGGCACAACGTGAGGCTGTTTCCTCTCATCCTATCACTTGTTACTTGGGAGAAGAGACCAACCCCCATCCCGATACATCCTCTCAGGTAGCTGTAGAGGGCAGTGAGGTCTCCCCTCAGCCTCCTCCAGACTGAACAGCCCCAGTTCCCTCAGCTGCTCCTCGTATGACCTTTGCTCCAGACCCTGCACCAGCTTTGTTGCCTTTCACTGGACACATTCCAGTACCAAAATGTCTGTCTTGTAGTGCGGGGACCAAAATAGAACAGAGGATTCAAGGTGCGGCCTCGCCAGGGGGATGAGTACAGTAATCAGCAATATAACCACATGGCAATGCAGCACCAAATGAAAGATAACCATAGTCTGTTTCACAAACAGTATAACAGCCCTATAATCTTTTTTGAAGTTTTTAATATATGGAAACATTTCTTTCTGCAAAACAGGAAGAGAGTAAGTAATAAAAAGTTATTGCCTTTCAATAAACTAACTTAGAAAAAATAAATGGTTTCAATAATTAATAAGCTGTGTAATCCTAGTGAGCTCTACAGATTTTTACCTTTAAAAAAACCTCTGTGGTGCAATTTGAAATTACTTGGTCCTACATAATGAAAATCATGTATTTTTCTGGGGCATCTTCACAAGGAGCAAATTGCAAGCACTGTAAGCCCCTTCAGTTAAACAACAGTGGAAAATGCTGCTGTATCCTTGAGACAGTTTCTGATTCTGATGAGTTTGGCAATCTGTGTGCATCTGTAATAAATATTACTGCAAAAATTAAACATCTAAACCATCACCAAAATGAGTTAGGAAGTTCAAGCCCAAGTTATGAATAAGTGTCTGTAGCCACTGACAAGCAAAGGAATACAGAGATGGTAACACAGAAAAGTCATGTCCACAAAAACACATCCCCAGTGTTTAGAGTCAGAAACTGTTAAAGATTCTCTATTTCTCTATTAGAAATACTACGATGTCTGTTCCTGTTCCATGGCTGTAAGTGTTCAGTAATACCACAGAAAAAAAATGCTATAGGACAGTACAAAAGTACTGTGGAAACAAAATTGGGGTTTTTTGCTTTCATCCTTAAGGGTCTGACAGAAGCCTCCTTCAGAAGAACAGAGCTGCATCCACCCTCCTGAGCAATATTAACAAATTCCTGTTTGGACTTCTGTTGAAGGTTATTTTGCCATAAATATCAGTGAGTTTGCTTTGTTGTTTGTTTGGGTTTTAAGTCAATATGCTATGCAAATAGTAAAGCAGAAAAGTCAAGTAGTTCTAAAGAAAAAGAAAGGCTTTATTATACTGTTTTTAAAAAGCCAATAGCATACAACACTTCACTTCATCTCAGCGTTCCTTGAGATGAACTTAAAATAATAGGGCACAAGGGTTGAGGCTGACTTTACAGATCAGATACACCTTGAAGTATATTAAACTCTAAAAAGCTAGTTCAACAAAAAGCCATTTTTCTAAATGAGCATAACTGTTCCACTGATGCAGGGTATCAGGTCAAACAGATAGTATACTAAAATTCAAAGGATAAAGCCCTTAATGTTTCCACTTATTATATAATTATTGCTTTTCTTAGAAGACATTTGGAAGCTACACCTATCTGTGAAACTGTAGGCCTACCTGCTAAGTATAGAGACGTTCTACAATGTAGAGGTAAAAGCAGCTCCAAGACAGACTATGTACTGAAAGTTCCTAGAAAAACTACCTGGTTTATGAGTGCTCTTCATAGAATTACAATCTCTGATTTATTTTTTTTTTCCTGGGTTAAAACTTCTATGTTACATCTATAGTACGGATGTGTAACACTTTCAGTTTTACAGGTGGAAATGAAAACCAATGTGGAATTCCTAGAGGTACAAAATAGATCCATAGTCATTTAAAGTAATACCATACTCCTTTCTTTACAAAATAGATCGATTAATTTTTAAAGCTCTTCTCAAACTAACTTAACTAAAGTCAGCAAGGCATTTAAAAAAAAAAAACCAACAACAAAAAAAACCCAAGCCAAACAAAAAGGCTGATTCACCAGGAGAGGTATTCCCACCAGTGAAGTATGTTCAGAACAGTCACATTAATTTTTACTTTCATCAGACTCTGCTCTTTTTCAAAATGCATAACTAGGTCACAATCACAAAGAGAATTATAACCTCTGGAACCTGTAATAATGAAGGAACGTAACAGACTGATAACTTAAAAAAGCAATAAAAGCCTACATACTAAACTCTCTTTACCTCTACATACCTTGGGATGCTTTGCAATTAGTATTCAAATCAACAATAACTGCACTCAAGATCAGTTTTACTACCAGAATGCTACAGTCAGGCATATGTATTTGTTTCCTGCGCTGTTGTGTGTTTGTGCGCCTGTTTCCATATTTAAAACCCTGAATGAAAAAAGACTATATAATACTTTCATGCAAATGAAGCTACACACCAGGTAAAAATATTATTTCACATACTAAAAATATCCCCAAAACTCTTAATGTCTGAAGTACTGAAAAGTCTAGAAACTTACATATAACCGTAAAACTTTTCAAGAAACCTATCATTTTTGTCAGCTGCTTGCTTTAGTCAAAGCAGGTCACTTTCACCCTTGTCTGTCTCTATTAAAAAAAGTCCAAATGAAAACCATTAAATAAGCACTTTCCAGCTGGGACTTTTCCAGTGACAAAATAAAATATTCAGAGCATTGAAGCTTACTCTGCTACACTGAGCCTGATGCAAAATAAAGTTAAAATAGCAGAAGGTGCTGGAAGCCCTAAGCAGGTGAGTGTTTAGACAGCTTACGCATACAAAAAAATACAGAAACATGTCATTCTATGAGAGAAGAGTGTCTCTGCACAAATACTAACACTTTTACTTTCTGTGAACCAGATTTCTATATGGTAAAATCTCATTTCTTATGCACGTAACAACTCTAGTCCATAAGATTATAGTAAACTATGGCTTTAGAACCTATTAATGAAGATAATCCACTTGCGAAATAATTAATTTAATTTTTTTTTTTAAACTTAAGTCATGCAGTTCACAAATATTAAGGTAACATCATTGCAATTCTCTGTGAGGAGCAGTTATCACCTGCCCACTGGCACTGCCCCATTTCACACACAGGCACCTCATGTCACTCACCAGAGCGGCCTGCACAGGCGGCCTCCCTCCTGCTACCCACCCATCCTTCCCGGAAAACAAAGAGGCACATGTGACTGAATAATACGTTATTTTAACTTTTTGCTCTACTTAAACCTCAGCTAAGTCAGCTCCGAGAGCGAGAGTGTTGCGTGGCACCTGTGGGCTCCCTGCCTCATTTATGACAGGATTTGAAAACGTAGGAACAGAGAATTTTATTTAGCATGAAATTGTGAAAAACTGAAGATAGATATTGCGAAACTTCCCACAGAAGAAGAAAAAATTAAAATAACTTTTGAAAAATATGACAACCAAGGCTTGATTTCTAAGAGTCAGCACTGGCTCGCCAGGCCCCTGGGCACACCTGGCTTTCCGCAGGCACTGAGCATGCCAGGGCAAAAAAACAAGGGGCCAAGAGCCCAGACTTTTGTGAGGTCCTGTTGTGAAACAGGGAGCCCTGGCCCTGTTCTAAAATCTCAAAACGAAGGACCACAGGCCTCCTGGGTCTGTGGATCACAGCTATTGTCACAGAACCTCTGTCTCAAACTGCCAAGCCAAAGCTGAGCTCGCAGGAAATGTGGTTTCCAATGGTCTGTTTCATTGGAATTTCAAAAGGATACATTTACACAAACACGTTGGGTTACAATGAATTTAATTTTTTCAGCCAAAAAGGGTTTTGTCACTAGTCTCCACCATTCCTGCCACCAAATTAAAAACGATAAAAAGAATGAATTTGTTATACAATTCTGGCCAGCTGGATTCCTTCTCTGCAGTTATTGCAAAATTTTTACATGACCCAGAGCCAACAAAATTTTTCACCCATGCTCGCTGATCATGTGCTGTGCATTTTCTGTGTCCAACCTGAAGCTGCCAGATATGCTGAACTCTCACAGCTACAACTGCAGGTTAATGGGTGCTGGAGCCTGGAACAGAAAAAGTACTGTTAATACATTAAAAGTTTTAAAAGGACTGACAGTATTGCAAGTTAATGCTCTTGACAAGGTGACACTATTCAATATTCTGAGTCATAAAAACATTAGATTCTCTTTTTTAGCTACCTCATGATGAAAAGATTAAGAGAAATGTACCATCACTGACCTACTGACATCTCAGCACAGAAGTACTGATTCTCTTGCTTTGATGTTGCACAACACCCACACAACAGAGCCACGTCAAAATACATTATTACTAAAACTAAAATTACAAGCTCAGATTTCCCCACCACAGATCCTGCTGGAGGAACTCTTACTGCAAAGAAATTACTTCCAATAATTACCCCTTGCTGCTCCAAGAAATTAAGTAATTTCAGAAACAAAATAATTACTTTCATTAATAGTATTGATAACATTCTTGCGGGAGCAAACGATGTAGGTATTGCTGACAAGCTGCCACTGGTGGACAACTGCTTAACAGACTTGCGGCCATGGAAATAGCTCAGCTACCGATTCACTCTCGAAAGAACAATTATTTTCTAAGCTCAGGGTTGCAGGGTGCTTCCATATTGTGCATTTCATTTAAATCAAGCTTCATGGAATGACCTCCAAACAGAATAAATGTGTTCTCACTGCTCCTCCTCAGTCTTCTCTAACGTATCACCCAACAAGGAGCACAGGGAAGCAAAGAGAGTGAATCATTATTTGAAGAAAAACATAACCCACCCTACCGCAAACTATTCACTTTAATCTCTAACACTTTTTCCATTAGGCAGAGGATGTCAAGTGGAATATAAACAATAATGACACATAACAGTTTAGTGGAACAAGGATTTTGAAAGATTGAGCTTGATTCTGGCTAACATGAAGTTAGTGTAATTGATAATCTTAACTGGAAGCTACTGTTGATACAGAAAACTGTAATGCATTTCAAATCAAAAATGCTTGCTCTCTCTCTCTCTCTGGGGATTAAATGGATCTCCCACTTCAAGCAAATATCATTTATGAAAGCATGAGTTAGACTAGCCTTTATACTTTTATCTTATGCATAATATTGACATTCCAATAAGACAATTCAAAGCAACAATAAAAACAAAAAATACAATTGGTTATTTGTACTGACAAAGAAGATGACTGATGTATATGCAAGTGGCCATGGATTGTGCTAAGGAGTTTGGTAACCTGCAGCAAAACCTGCTGTAGTTTGTCTCATAAACCACAAGTTCCTCCTGGATACACCATCACAGCAATTTTGCAACAAAGGGATTCCTATCTTTAAGACCCCTCAACCTTTCTTTCTTCCAAAACTGAGGTGGCCTGAAATACCAAGGAAAACGGTTATAAAAACAGGAAAAAGTATATTTGCTGAAACTTTGAGAAATCAATTGTTCATGGGCAGAAACCCACATTTCCTGCAACAAAACATCCTTTAGAGAATGTTTTGGCATTCAAGCAACAGCTGTAAACAGTGAAGATGTGATGGTTTCATTTTGGACTGCAAGATCGGGGGGGGAAGGCTTAGTAATGTTATGAACGGGCTTTTTACACAGATTCTATTGTAAGTGCTTATTCCCCAGCAAATTGGGCTCCCTGCTTTCTTCCTCCCTGGCCCTGATTTCTCAAAGCCTAGCAGTACCCTGTATTGCCATAAGGAAGAAATGAAGAAGGGTGGTACTCAAACAATAAGAATGTTTTTCCATGAAAGGAGTAACAATAGAACTATTTTTACTTTTAGTCATTTAATAAAACTTCGCTAATTTAAAAAAAAAAAACAAAACAAAACAAAACAAAACCAACCACCTTACATAACTTTTCAGATGAGTTAGAAATGGACATTCTTCCTCTGTTCACTTCATCACAATTGGAAAAGCACAGATTCTGTCTCAGGAAAAGAATACTGTTTGAAATATTCCCTTTCACCAAGTCAGAATTTTAAACAATAAAATATTCATTTTATTGATCCCATTTTTTTTATTTGATGGAAAATAAAACTAGTTTATACGTTAAGACACATGAGAAACAGGACAGCTGCATTCATAGTCATATAACGTTTTGCTTATATTGTTGTATATATCCTTGTGCTGCAGCAGTCCTGGCCCACAACCATCAGATGTATGCAATGACTATCTATCCTGCTCCACACAATCTACCATAGATCACAGGCAATTTCTCAAGTTATTGCATGACTCATTTTCTCTTTGTAGACAGGAGTGATTCCCCTACTTCTCAAAGCTATTGAGACAACATGTCATAATATTATGGTAGTACCATCGTAAATACTAGTGTAAGTACCATAGAATAAAACAAAGTGATAACACTCACACTCTAGTATCTCCCAAAAGCATCCTGCTCTGTGTTGGAGAATTTCCTAAAGATTGGAATTAGCTTCCATTTTCTCTAGATCCCTACTTCAGGAAATTGTATCTCAATTACTGAAATACATTGCCTACCTTCCTGAAAAAAAAGCAAGGTTTTAGCTGGAGACATAATCACATCCCTGTGTGGGACAAGCCTAACTTAAATGAAATCTATGTCTTCTAGTAAGTCAGAGTCCAGCTATATTACTCTTGTTTTAAAAGGAATAATTAGACCCTCATAAAATTCATTCTACCCATTTTACAATGACAGAAGTCATTATAATTATTTGAGTGCCTCCTGCCAACAGGACTGCCTGAAGCCATCACTCTTTGTATGGGTTTTAAAATATAAGGGTCCTCTTCTCTCTACAGCTTTACTGAATAGCTTAACATTATTTTAGAAGCTTTTTAATTTGGCCTAGAAGCTTGACCTTATGAGGAAAAATCTGGCTTAAAGAGGTTCCTTTTCCTAGATGAGGCAGTCACTGTAACAAGTTAAAACAAGCTTATCTGCACAGCAATTTTATGTACGCGCACCGTTGGCACAAACTGCCCCAAATACTTCTAGAATCCAATGGTGCTGAAAATAGTTGTGTCACTTCATACATTTTTCACATTTCAGATTGATTCTTAAGATATTTCAGAAACTATAGTTTCACATTACATAACAGTGTCTTTTTGAGACTTTTAAAGTTAATATCTACAAAACAGAAAAAGGAAAAAAAAAAGCTCATTTCTCATATTGTCTTTTTAATGCCTTTGGCTTTACAAACTTCAAATGCTGAAAGGACAGCATGGAATAAAGCTTACTGAATGTGTAGCTTTGCCGTGGTCAGGAATGTACAGGATTAAGACAAGCAGTGCTAAATCATGCTTGCCAATACATTTCCAGGGGATACAGCTCGGAACAAACTTGACTCAACCTTCAGCGGTTGTGCTGTAAAATAAGGTACTCCAAAGACAAAGGACAAGCTTTAAAAGCAGCTGGGATAGTCACCTCTAAAAATGACAACTCAGCATTCATTAGTGACCTTCTTAAAAAAGTATCTTATAAATCCTTTTATCATCTACATGCCAAAAATCTTTGCATTCAAAACCTAAGGATATATGCTGTCAAGGAAAAAATACCAACAGCTTTATGAAGTGTAGTTAAAAGGTAATTCTCTGAATTTCTTGAAAAGCTTCAGAACAGTGAGTATAAAACCTTATTTTACTGCTTGGAAATCCAAGGTACAATCCCTGAATTTGAATATATTATGGTCACTGACTCTGTAAGAAGATTATAAACAATTAAAATCCTTAAAATCTATTTCACCTCACTAATATTTGTTTAGCTTGAGATAGAAAGGCAGCAGTAAGGCAGCAGTACACCACATGCAAAGCAAAATCTGCAGGAAGAGAAAGTATCTTTTATGAGAGAAAAAACTATATACTTTGAAATATAGAAGAGCATCATGGTACAAGTATTTTTTCTTTTCAGCTACAGATGTGACATGCAATTATATCATCAGTGGCTTGGGTTTTTTTTTCCTCAAAGGGGAAAGCAATCAATACTTTTCCAACTAAATCAAAGCAAGGTTCATGATACACCCTATAGTAGCGTTTAAATTCCCTGATAATAGAGAGGAAAAAAAAAAAACACCTTTATGAAAAGAATAGCTGCAGAGGTGAATTCCATGCTGGGTTTCTGTGAACTACAATCAGAACACTTGCAGCTCAGCACACCCACTAGAAAGGGTTAATAAAGACTCTAAAGTGGTAGCCGATAAATATTAAGCCATCCAGTCCTTTTTCTTCAAGCCAGCAGTATTAGTATTAAATGCACAAATATATATTGCACACAATAAAGAGCAGCTTCTAATGTTGCTGCATTTCAAAAGAACAGGAAAGAAATTGTTTTGGATAATAAGCTAAGCTTTCACAGTTAAATCTATGATTTATGGGAGAAGCATTAGCTACTGTATAAAACTGGAGAAGGCTAAAAACAAAAAACAGCATATGCCAATTAATCTTGGAGCATGACGACATGGTGCTAAAATCAGACTACTAAAATACAAGTGTAGGCAGAGAAATAATTTGTCTTCTGTTCAGCAGATTTTTTCCTTGGGGGAGGGAGAAAGCAGAAAAGGAGATGCAAGGGCCCAGACAGAAATTAAAAAATCTTCCCATGCCCTTTTTCATACAAGGTTGGAAGTATCCCACAAACAATGTTCAAAATAAGTAGAATCTGCTAGTATGAGCTAAATTTAGTTGCATATGCTTTTCACAACATATGCAAGTACCACTTACCCTCTCCTTCCTGAGGGCACACACTTCACTAAATTATCTTGCACTCATTAATCTACATTCTCTGTAACATTTTGGAGGAATATTGTATCATCCAGATACAGAATCCATTTGTGATTGAAAGTCTTGAAACAACATTCTCAGAGCAAGAAAGAAACTTTCTGATGACTCTCCCCTCCCCATAACTTTCCCACTATGTTGAAAATCAGTAACTATCAGACAAAATATGCCTGTTATCTTAGCTATGGCTGAGAAAAAGCACAAGCAAACACACAAACCCCCTATCTTTGGAGAATGATTTCTGCTGCAATTCTACTTCTCATTTGGGATAACAAGTTCTCTATCACGAAACAGAGAATTAGTATTTACTACAAATATTTATCTTCTTCTTTCCAAGGATACCAAGTATATTCCCCCGTAATTATTTCTTTCCACCCCATACCCTCTTTTCCAGTACATCATTAATCATCTTTTTTTAAATATGAAACAAATTCTATCTGAAAAATATTTCAACTGCATTAATTAACAGTAGTTATTACCCAAATGAAATGAACAGTAATTCCTTCTCTCTTTAAATTGGGTATATCCTTATGTCTTTGAAAGATGTGTGATTTCCTTTACTCATCCTCCTTGCTAAGGAAAAAAAGGAAAAGTTTCACCTTCTAGAAACCCTTCAGTTACTGTTTCTCAATATGGCTACAACTGTCTCACTATGTCAGTGCAGCAAGTATTACCTTCCAGTGGAAATGCTGACACAACTAAATGAAGACAAGTACAATTCCTCCAAAAAGACCTCTTCAGTGGACAGTGGGGGTTGACTAAAATATAAAGTCATAATGATGAGTAATCAATTTTAAATAAAAGTGATTTTAAGAACTATTCAAAACACAAACAATAATTTTAGATTATCACTGAACATATAGCTTTATTATTATTATGCAGTCATGTTTTTGCAAGATAATAATGAAAAAAAAACCCAACAAAAACAACCAGAAGTAGCAGCTGCTATTCCTTATATTGTCAAATCCTGCTGGCTAGATTTGAGGAATTCTATAGTAAATGCAGAACAGAAAGTATATTTAATCAAGAATAATTTTAAGGAACATTCAACGTAATACTCTGAAATGACATCATGCACAGAAAAGTATTTGAGGAGACCATAATCCTTACTGGTGCTTCAAAATTTGCTTACAATGAAGATATTTCTCCTCTAAATAGAATGAAAACATGCAAGTTGTAAGCAATGAAAACATATACAGCATGAAGGTCCTTCAACATTTCCCATCCCACCTGCAAAGCAGCAGCTAAAAAGGAAAAGAACACCTCATGATCCAATATTTCTATCCTATACATGTAAATTTGTGTTCAAAAAACCCCATATTATATAGTACTATCAAAGGACATTATTTAATGCTATATAGCAGAGGTGAAATTTCTTTCCTACTATGTTCCAAGCTAGAAGAGTACATTTGTTTTGGTTTTAAACTCAGTGCAAATAGTAAAATAATTCTGCTATGCCTCATACATGGGTACAATACTACATATCATAGCTGATCATATCAAGGTTAACATAAATGCCTGCAGATTCCTTTAGGTCAACCTGTATGCCTCTTTTCCTCTGCCTCAGCACACAGGAAGATCTCTAGAAACCAGAAAAGTAAAAAGAAGCATGAGGATGCATTGTGCTACCCGGAGTCAACCCAACCTCTCAGCCTGTCGAGTAAAGCCAGTACAATCTCACATTTTATCCATAAACCCTTCCCCATCCCCCCAGATCCTTTTCACCTACCATTCTCTTTCACACATTCACAAGAAGTGAAAATATTTCGGTATTGACTTCTGAATAGCGTACTTCAAAATTCCACAGTCAGACCAGCTTTTTCTCATTTCACATAAATGCTCTGTAGAATTACAGAATTATTTTGGGCCATACAATCTTTCCTTCTCCCTGGTTCATACCACACTGAGTCCTGAAGCACTGAGGTGTTAACATGCAAAACCTACCAGAAGAGAGTGGGGAACACAGATAATGCAGAAGAAGTAATGACACTTTCTACTTCATCTGTTGCTCATACAATAAATAGAAGAAAATTAACCATGTCTTAATACCAACTTCTAATTGAAGTCTGTGTAAGTTCAGTGTTCAATCTTATTCTCAAAATGTACAGTTAATGGAAAACCACCACAATTAAAACTGTCTCTAAGTCTCTTAGAGACACACGCCCACACCATTTACCTGCAAGTGATCAGCAGGCCTACCACTAATGCTAATTAAAAATTGTAGATCTGAGCCAACAGGATCCTCAAAGCATAGCTGTAAAGTAAAAATGCATTTTCACAGAAACACCTGTAATTCAACAAATTAGATGACCAGATTTTTGTCTTTTCTGTTCTAGTAAGAAAAACAGAAAATGTCCAAGTAGGAAATTACAATGAACCAATGAAAAAAAAATATATGCAAGTCTTGAGAAAATATCAACTATTCTTCAGACTAAGCTATTTTTTAAAATTTGGGTAACTGCAAAAGCTTTATTTTGAATGTAACACGGGGTACACTCTCTTTTAAACATGTCTATAACTTGAAAGTTGAGATTAATTTTTACTTAACATAAGCAACAAATACATTGAAAAGTCACTAAAAAACAATAATTAGAATAGCCCTATTAGGAAATCTATTTTCAAGTTTTCATTTTATTTGTAGGTGAAATTTTATTCACTAATAAGAAGCCATTTTTATGTTAACATTTCTTGGTCTCTGGTTCAAAAACGTTTATAGGTCTCAGTCACTGCAATAGCGGAAGTATGTGCAACTTTTTGAGGCCAATACTGGCTTCTTCGCAAAAGTGATTTTAGGAATCATGCTGTGGAAAAGAGGAGCCACTCCAAATGAAAGTTTAAGAACAGCCATAAACATTTTACTATGAATAAAAGAAAAAATATATGCTCATGTGCATGTATATATACACATACAAAATATTATACCATATGTACACATGCACTCACAAACACATACGGAACTAACCAAAACTTCAGAAAATAAAAGCTTCAGCATTTCCTTGCACTCCTACACCTATTACATAGGCCTACACAGCCTTATGAAACATCCCATAGAAGACAGCACCTTTCTCTCACTGGAAAATTCACCTCCCAGTAAACTATTTCCAGACTGGATGGAACTGGCTATCCAAGTGTCTCCCCAGCTAGGGCTAAGGACTACTGAGCATGTCAACACAGTCTGCTCTTCTGTCCAAGTAAGAAGGAATCATCAGTACTGGAACTGGATTTGGGTACAGCCTCCCACTTGTTGAAGAACAAGTTCACAAAGGCATTCCTCAACTGTAAAGTTCCCTAGTACAAAAAGCCTCAATAATCAAATCAAGCTTCCTTCAACCTTCTGACAGAAATTATCAATAAAGAAAATAATGTTTTGAGATTTCCCACTTGGGAAGGGGATTGCTTGCACACAATGCGGTACCCTCTCAGAAAGGACAAGGTTAAAAATAAATCAGAGTATAAGGTATCCCCACCACCCCAATAGCCATTCACCTGCGTATTCTATGAAACAGTTTCAAAAAAACTTTTCTTAGCTTTGTATTCTAGCTGGGGGAGTCACACTTAAGCTAGCCCTCTGCTGAATGAAAGAAAACTCAATACAGCACTAAGATAGCAATTGCAATTGCTTTCAGGTAACTGCAGGGAGGAAAGTAAACCTTTTCATTATTCCAAAAAAGATCAGAAAATTCTGAGGAGGAATACTAAGAATAGCTGTTTCTACTATTATTTGTTTCCACTCAAACAGGGAGTTTTTCAGATTATGTGATTTGTGAACCAGTTAGGACAAGTTAAAATGGCAAATGTTACAGGACAGTGAACACTACACAACATTAATTTTGAATAATGCTGACCAAAGACATCCAGCCCTTTGTATGTTTTTCTCAATACATACTGATCCTAATAAATATTATAGTTAAGAAATAGCAACATTATTAACCAGGAGTAAATACAACCCACACACGTTTGAGAAAGGTTCTAACAGAATACATAATTTTCACTATCCTTTAAGTGACTTCCAGTGAGGTGAAAACCAAAGGAACTACAAAATTCAAATCCCCTTTAGTTGAGGGTCAGAATATTGATCTTTTTCACAGAAAGGAATGAAAGACTGTGTAAGGCAAAGACACACTGACCAAGTCTGACTTGCATCAAAAGTACCTTATAAAAGCCTCCTTTTTCTCTCAGAAGAATGTAGATGACAAAGACCAGTGGTTTTTATTTATAGAAAATTATAGATAACAACTTAAAAACTGCTATAAATTCACTTACTAGATACATGGCCTAGGACTGTTTATTATTTTTATTTCCCTCCTCCCTCAAGATTCCTGGCAATTTATTTCTGACATTTTTACAAGAAATGTGACACTAACAGAAACGGGTGTTAATTTATATGGTGAATGTACCACAATACCTAATTTAGCCTGAAAGTTTCCATATGCAACCTTTATTATTACTAAGAAATATACACTCTGTCAGACACCAGAGTTATACGGACACAGGAAAATATTTTTGCCTAACACCATACATTTTCAACTACCACTACTAAGACTGACAAAAAGCACCCAAATGTACAAAATAAAGTCTATTGAAAAATACGTTAAAATCTACATATGGTTTTACAACACTTCATAGCATTGTGTTTCCTGCACAGTCCCATGAAGCTGCAGCATATGCTCCACTGAAGTCTACCAAAAAGGAGAGGCTAAAGACAGAGACAGCACCCAGCTGCATTCTACAACACTGCTTCCAAACTAGTAATTCCTGCCTTTGCCTGTTTCTTTTCTGTTCTGAATCCAATACAGGTTGCCATTATATACATTGAAGTAACTCTGAGATTGTCTGCAATTCTCAGTTGTGTCCACAGCAAACCTAGAACACTGATTTTTTTGTTTCATTGGTTGGGTCTTTTTTAAAACTGTTACCTTTCACCCCAGCCAAACACTCAAGGTCTATCTTAGCTCCCTCCTTTGAAAAGCACTGAAAATTCAAAACAGAGGAAAAAAAAAAAAAAAAAGGTCTACAAATGTAAAATGTTTCAGGATTTCTTCTTCAAAGAATTCCAAAGGACAAGAGGAATCCACAAACAGAAATGTGGGGTTTTTTTAAAATATATTTTTAACTATTGAAAAGAAAAAGTGGCACTTTTTTAAATGTAGGTTGTACTCTTAACTCTTAGCACTGAACCATCTAAAAAAGTTAAATATAGTTGGAATTGAGTCCTCCATGTTTCAAGCATTTGTCTTCCTACTCTTGAATTTTCTCCATGGGTTAAGATCAAGCAAAAAACCGAAGACACCACTGTCTGCCAGGATTCGCTAAAGAACCTTTTGTGAACTATTTCGGGTGTTAAAAAAGCATCAGGAGCACGAGGTCAGTCGGTGGTTCTTGAATTGCTGTTACGTCTTAGAAGTTGTCAGGAATACAAAGATATTCACAGAATTATATCTCTGATGAAATACCTATCAATCCTGATAACATTAAGGATACATTTCCAAAAAGCTACTATATTTTAATCAAATTTGTAAATGTGTCTTTAATATAATTTGCTGAGGAAAAAATACGAATTTGCTATTTTTTGATGTTCTAATAATCAATGCCTTTGTCAACCACTCCAAACTGAAATCCTTAAGAATAACTCAAAATATTAGTGACACATTCGCTACCTCGTTCTTCCTTTGCTACTTTTCCTTCATAAATTCCTTTGCTTTAGATTAAGCACCCGATCAGGATTATGCTTAATTTAACGTGATATCTGAAAACAGATTTTTTTACTTTGTCCTAAAGCACAACGTGCAAAGGCAAAAGGCCAAGTCACAGTCACATGGGAGATTTTAAATATGAAAGTAGTAAACATAAGGGTAACTTGAAATAAATAGTTTACTTTGGGTTGTTTCACTGCTGTCTAATTAATTTTTGTTTGACATTATTAGTATATTGCAGCAAGCAGTGATTTAAGCAGCTGCTTAAACACAGGTCATACAAATATATGAGCATAGGCTAATGGAAAGAATGGCATATTTATTTAGATTAAACATTCCTGAATAAATTAAATAAAAAATGCTCAGATCACAAACAGAACTGCACCGCTTTCTGAAAAAAGCAGCAGAAAAAACTTGCTTTGCTATTTTGTGTGAGAGCATCACATGAAATTGGTGAGTCCAATAAGATTTTGAAGTTGTTATAAGCTCTTAACAGACCTCATTTGAAAAGAGTTACATTAAAAATAATTCCTCAGCTTGCTTTTCCTTGAAAAAGTATATAACCTTTTTTAATACTGAAACTAATTTTCATATCCAAAATGCATTTCAGTTTGCTTTGATGCTGTGTAATACACTTCTTGGTTCTTTTATGTGGTACATAATTATATTCTTCCCCTTCCCCCAACAGGTAGCATCAATTCTTTATCTTTTGACAGCTTCAAACAATTAGACTTCAAAAATATTCAGCTGAGGTATACAGGTTAAATGTGAAGTTGTTAAGCTTTTAGATGACAGAAGGGGTCTGAGTGTTCTTCAGTGCTTAAATCCCAAGCTCAGAAGATCCAAGGAAAGTGACAAAGCTACCTTTGGTCATTCTAATATCTGGAAACAATCCATTTAAATCTAAGATTATATCAGCACTCAACCCTCTGACCTTTCAGTGTCTACAATGGAACTACAGCAGCAGAGTCAGCACTATGAACTTATTCAAAAAAACTTCAATGTGGATATACTGTCCCATGTTAGCTCATTTTGAGTTTTGAAAATAAAACAAAAAAAGTAATTACTGGATGCAATAGCACTTCACAAAACTGCAAGGAACATTCTAGATACTAGTGGGCAAAATTCAAAGCATGCCTCAGATTTTCCCATTATGCCCAAGCAAAGACATTACAAGAGGTACATGATGACCGTATTTGTTAAGACCAGTCTTTTCATACCACGGAAACAGATGGATACTCTTCATCAAGGAATATTACCTTCCATTTCACTTAAATCCCTCCACTAGACCGTGTGAGCTAAAAGGGCCACACAGGAAGTGTGAAGCAAGATTTGCTTACCTGAAAAAGACGACAGGCTGGAAGGAACCTCAGAGTCCTTTCCCACAGCTTGGGCAGAATATAGCAGACTTAAAGAGTGTGCCTGACGATGTGCCTCCAGTCCCATTTACAATCCTTCACACAGCCTCCACAGACCGCCCACTCTAGCGCTTCAACTCTTCAAGTGCAGTTCAACTCTCCCCCCACCACTACCCCATTTAAATCTGTTGCAAACTTATCTGACGATTACTTTTTGTGCTATGCTTCTTGGATCACAGAGAACAACAGATCGCTATCCCCTTTTCAGAAACCTTGTATTTAAAGAATCATGCTACCAGCTGATAGTTTTCTCTTCCAATTCCTTCAGGGATTTTTTTTCCTCACAGATCACCTTCCCCAAACATTTTATTCTTCCCTTATCCACTGTACTCTCCACAATTTGTCCTTTGCTTTCCCTTCTCGTCCACTTTTCTAAAGGGTGGTGCTCAAAAGTAGCAGCTAGCTAAGTGGGTTTTCACGAACTATGAGGGTAAGCTCAGAACTGATGCATATTACAAATTATAATACCAAACATCCAGATATAAAATTTTATAAGACACCATGCTGCTGTGTTCATAGTCTACTGTAATCCTACACCATACCCTAACCCTAATTCCCTCTCTGCCTACTAACCAAATTATCTCTTATTTTAGGTTTTTACTTTTGATTTTAATTTTTATTAGTAATTCATACATTTTCTATTTGTTATTCAATGTTTTTGATTAATTTCACCTATTTACAAACATCAATTTTAATTCTGGTACTGTCCTGCAAAATGTGTGCTTCCCCATCTATCCTGGAAGCACTAAAAGTTTTAAGTGTTTTTCTATTATAGCATGAACCCGTTAATGAAAAACTTACGCAGAAGAATCAGGTCCCAGAACATACTCTTGAGTGAACCATTCCAGTTAGTGAATAACTTACAACTCTGAATATTCTTCTAAACTGGCGGTTCCTGTGAAAATACTTAATTGTTCTGCAGTCATTTCACCTAGATCGGATTTTTCTTATGAAAATGTCATATTAGACCATGTCAAATGCCCTACTGAAGCCACATTTGTGTGCTTCCCCTCTTCTGGTATCCCAGTAAGCCTCTCAAAGCTGTAAGGTAGCTGAGTACTCAGTAAAATCTGTCAACTATTTAATGAAAACTGTCCTCTATATACTGTCAAAACCATTTTTAAAAAATCCATTCTGACATCTTTCCAAATACCCAGTTAGGCCCTCTTTACTCTCCTACAAAGAAAAGCAATATTGCTTCCCACACACACCATCCAATTCTCTGGGAATTTTTCCTTCTAACAAATTCTCTATGTCAAATGGCAGTAAATCATATATTACTTCAAAGAATTCCTTAAATAGCAAAGAAAGTATTTTCATTTGGCCTAACCAAGTTAAATTCATCTAAATTACCTAAATATTTTCTAGCATGTTCTTATCTTTAGGCATGCACTACTATTTTGAAATTACATAAAGCATCTGATGACAGATAATCTTTTCAGAAAAAAATGAGATATTACATGATTCAGCTTTCTCCAAATCATCTGTTCTTTTCTCTCACTCCTTAGAAGAAAGATACACCTCCTTCTTTATAGACCTAAAGATAGCAATCATTCTGGTTTGACCAGACAGCGGTCATGGAGAAAAGTCCCAATTTCCATCTCCATCCATTTTAATTGGAGAATAGTTTTCTGAAGTCAATTAACAGCTTGTAGAGAACCAAAACTGTGGAACCTAATTTTGAAGCAAATCACTATTTAACTCAGAACATTGTCAGTTACGTGTCTCTAATATGTTAACTTTGCCTTTTGGCAAACATTAAGAAGTCTAGAGCTATTTACATTACGTTGACTATATGAAATTTCAGTTTCTTCCTTTTGGCAAGCTGACACACACACATAATTTCTTTTGTTGAAGATAATATCCTGCAGTAATTCCCTACTAGGCTCTACAGCAAAAGGTCCCCAGCAACCCAGTTGAAAAACACACACAGGTTTTTCTGAAGGTATCTTGAATTTATAAAACCAAGACAAATTTAATGATTAACACAAGCTACCAATGACCAACAGCAACAGAGAATTTATTTTTCCTGACCTACTTACAAGCTGAAAGTACAAGGACCTAAGTATTCAAATTAATAAAGTTAGTACTGTCAAAGTTCAGGAAGGTTTGTCGTTATTTAGAATGATGGGTCAGAACAACTCACAGTCTCTCTTCACCTGCTCATATCACTATTCTCCAAACACCAAAATTTAAAATAGCACAGATGGTATTTATAGACCTTTTAACACCATAGACTTTATTCTTTGCTCAGATAAACTGCCCAATAGACAGAAATTTCAGGAAAGAGCACCACCACAACACAGTTAATTCATTTACAAAAGCATCTATAAGTGGATCTGTCAAGATCCACGATCTAAACTTTCTCAGCAGTGGGATACAGCTGTAGCTATTTAAGCAGAGTTTGGCACTTCAAACAATTTATCGGAGACAAATATGAGAGATATCTCTCTCCTGCCCACATTTTGCACACACACATCTCCCTCCTGAATTTACAGCCTAGAGCCCTCTATCACTTGTACATTAGTTACAAATCATTTACTAAATACTCTGGAATATTTTACAATTATGACAGAGTTCTTAACTCTCTCAGATCCTCCCCAATGTAAAAAAGACTGTAGTCTCATTCTTAGGAAAAAAGAAATACACCATAACTGTTGCAATGAATGAAGCTAGAATTCCAACAGTATTCACAAAAACCCGACAGTTCAAACCATTGTTTTAAATTATCAGTTAACCTCCATGCAAACATTTCTATCCGTGGTGATGCAATGTCATCTGCTCAATGCATATTACATACAAACCACCACCTATCTCAGACAGCAATCTCCACTTAAAAATTAATTTGATTCCAAACTATTGGAACTCAGTTTCAGTGTCTAAGCGGATTTTCCATTCTATGGAAACCATAACAGGGTCTCCACAAATTTTGAAAATTTATTAAAAGAAATAGTATTTATGATTTATGGCATAAATCATGTTATAATTTTAGTCTGTGAAGTTGTGAAGTTCTATGGAGAAAGTAAGTATTTATTATCAGCATGTGTTTATAATATAAATAATTAGAAATAAATTAAATTTATCCTGATGTAAAAAGGTTTAAAAAGATGCAGTATTTGTCTAGAATATATTTAAAAAAAAAATCCGGGGATTAATTCATGTCCTATATCATCATGACAGTTACTAAACAATCTCTAGAAACGTATGCCTTTTCTGATTCTTTCTGGGTGGATACAGGATCTGGCTTTTAGCCAGTACCTGGCAGGAGTCTGTTACTGAGAAAAACCAGTTTGCTTAAGGTTCATATTCTGGAATATAGAATTTAAAATGCTGCATACTGGTAAAGTTGCTGGTATGGAGCAAATCAAGAGTTCTTGGTTTCTAACTCATTAAAAAATTTATACACATACACAATCATAAATTATATACAGATGTCCCAGTCCCAACAGCTTGTCCTGAGCACAGGTGCTGTAAATGCCTGTGGTCCACTCTGCCCAGCAGGTGAGAAAGTGATATTCTCCATTAGTAATGCATTCTGGCTGGGGTCATTAGTGAAAATTCAGTGGAAAAAGCCACAGTTGGTTTTGTGACAATACTGAAAATGGAAAGCCAAGCAATCATCACCACACACAAATCCAGGAAGAGAGATTAGTCCAGTAAACCCAAAGACCACAGGGCGAGCATGTGTTGCTTAAGCAGATAACTCAACATAAGGAACAATTAAATTGTGTTTCTCACAACTTTGCTCCTTTCCATCAATCATTATTTTCAGCTGCATGAAATTGCCAGAAGTACGCAAAATATTTTAGGACTTTCTCTTCTAGACTGTCAGAAAGAAGAGGAAAAGAAAGAAATGCCTTTGAACAGATTTTCAGGATAAAAATCCCTTAATATGTGACTGACTACAAACTAGTATTTTATGATCCATCCGCACAGCTTCACAGCAGAAACTGTGATAATAACATATTTAACTTAACTTGAATATAACCCTAACATACTCTGAAAACTTTTAAAATGTAAGAATTGTATTGAAATAAGCATAGACACAGAGCAAGAAGGCATCACCCCCCCCAAAAAAAAAATAAAATAATAAACCTTCTGATGATGACTGAAAGTAATTAAAAATTCAAACCAGAAAGTAATAAACTTGCAGATACTGAACTGTCTCCGAAGAAAACCAGTATGCTGAATACCAAATCATTAAGCTTGTTGAGGACTCAAGTTATAAGTTTCTTTAAAACCTCTATCTATGTTTCAGTGTTGCTCAAATACTTACAAATACACAGTCATTGCAAGCCACAATTTTCACCATTGTATACAAACAAACAGATCAAATTTGATGCAGAAAACTTCAGAAAAATGTACTACCCCTTTGGTGCTTAAAGACAGAATTTGATGCCTAAGGTCAGCAATCCAAATATTTACACCATTACTCATTTAATAAGTAAATGAAAGCTGAGTATTGGTGAGAGATTTGAACCTACAGGATGGAGAAAAATGGAAGGCTTGAAACCTGATTTTGACATGTATAAGCACTCAAAACTTTCCAAAATCCTCCTCCCAGAAATCCAGACATAGATGTATAGGAGAAACCAAGTCATGCAGTCCAAGTTGCATTAATATCTCAGGTGTTTAAATTTACTCCTGTAGTCAATGCAAGGTGAAAACTGACTTCACAGACCACCTCTCAGTTCATCATAACATTGCGAAAATCAGAGATTAAAAAATGGCAATCAATAACATGTAGAATCTTAAAAAAACGAACATCAAGCTAAAAAATCTTCTTTTCTTACAAGGCAAACATTTTCTTCTCAGGAACTGGCTGAGTTCAGGCTAGGTTCCAGTTTTCTTTTTTAAAGTACTGCATACATAAGGTACAAATACCCCGTAGTCTTCACTAGTAATTCTGCACGTTTCTTCGCATCCCAGTGAAGCAAAGTGAATGACAGCAAATGATCTGCAGTCTAAAGGGTAAAAAGCAAGAGTAGGGGGGAAGCACAGATCAGATTACATTCTGACAGCATCAAAGAATCAGGTGCAAATTATACACAAATACAAATTACACACAAAGCCTGGCACTACAGTCAAACATGACACAAGTAAATATTTGACAGTTTGAAATGACAAGCTGTGAACAGAAATAAGTATCTAAACTAAATGCAGCAAAGCCCCTCTAATTTCATTGATAATGAAGGAAGGAAAAGTAAATTAAAATGAATGGAGGCAAAAAAGGTTGTCACAATTTAAATCCTGTAACTCTAATCCTTGTCAGAGAGCTGGAAAGAAACTCTACATTCAAGATTTTCCTGATAAAAATATTGCTGGCCTCTCACCCTGAAATATTTCAGTTCAAACACCATCTAATTCCAAAAATTTTCATCAAAAACCACAACCTGTATGTCTCAGTATGCACTAGATGTGACTTGAGCTTGTGCAGGGAAATGGGTTCCAGTAAAAGAGGAACAGTCAATCTGACAAGACAGTATCAAAAGAAGACAAGAAAGTTTTCCCCTTTCTACATCCAGGAGAAAAATAGCATACAAACACATTCCTTCAGACAGGTTTTGGAGCCAGAATGTTTGGATTCATTGAATGGATAAGACTATATTAGTTTCAACTGGGGGACTGAACAAAACTATGCATACCACAAAACCAGACCCTTCTCTTTCAGGCATGCGCAGACAGCACAGTGGTAACCAGAAGGAAGGTCAACACAACACCTAAATTTTTAAAAGTAAGTTTGAGATAACAAATTACATAATCAGATGCAGTAGGTATAGTCATGTCTAAATCATTTTAGGAAATCAGTATATAACATTAAAGAAAAACACAAAACATGTTACAAAATTTAAGTAGGTAAATGTTTAGTACTGGTTTCTTAAAACGTATGAAAGACAAGGAAAGTTCTAACTTCCAAGAATAATCTAGTTTTAAATGCATAATTTATCAGCTATATAAAAGAGTAACAAGAACATCTAGACAAGTCTCTGCTTTTTGATAAGACTTGTCATACAAATGACTGACTGCATTAATATACAGAATTAACTTTGTTGAAGCCATACCAAGCAATAAGAGACCATAAAAATGCATAGTAGCATACTTAATCATAACTTCTTTAATTTTATGCTAGCTCTGGAAATTAAACTTTTAATAGCTGTAGTAATAACATGCATATAAAATTATTCTTATAGCTTCTTTTTGCTGGAGAGCACCTTTTGCTGGCCTCTACAATCTTTGCCCAGGAAGAAAAAAATCAGAATAAGAGTGTGAAGAGTAATATGATCAAAGAATGTAACAGACAGAGATAGTGATGCCTTAAAATAACAAAGGCTCACAATTTCATGTAAAACAAACAAAAAAAATAGACACTTCATACTCAAGAGGGTAGGAACTGTCACAAACCGTTAAACTTAAAACACCTCTGTTGTGCATCTGCAGGTAACCTGATGCTTTACAAAATGTATAAACAATTTTATTAGTACGGATAGACCCGTGGTACGATATCATGCACATAAATGTAACTTGTGGGACAAAGCATATAGAAATTATTGCACTTTAACCCAGTTTTCCATAAGTGCTGGTAAATCTGTAATTGCATCTGGCAGCTTCTGATTTAACTCAACAGATTAAATCACTATAGCTGGTCAGTACAGCAACAGAGCACATATTTAAGTGAACCTGTTATCCCATAATCCTCACTGGTTTTATTATAAAGCTTGACAGCTGAAATATATATTTTTTTAAAGTCATAATTCCAATTACCCTCCAAGTTAGTTATCTTTTCAGTAAACAGTTTTAAGATAATCCTATCCAAATCAAGAATTTTGCATTTTCTTCTTCAAAGGTGCACATGGTGACTTTACACGAACTCATTACTTGAAAATAAATATTGAACCAAGTAAATCTCTAAGTACAAAAGTTTCCTATTATCTCTTGCTTGGGTAACATTGTTGGACAATAATACCATTGGCTGAGTTTAGGTTATAAAATCCCAAATGGTATAAATATATAGAATATATATTTATATATACTATATAATATTATATATATATAATATTTATATATATAATATATAGAATATATATTTATATATATAAAATAATATATTTATATATATTAATATATACCATTATAGAATATATATTTAGAAAGGGTAAGGGAGATTACAGGCACTTTTCTTAGATTGTGAGAGAATTTGTAGTGGACAAAAACAGAAGATGGCACTAAAGAAATCTTAGCAAAATACAGTTCTGAGCACTGAAGTTAGTTAAATGATAAAACAGTTTTTGTAAGCCTAGGAAAAAAACTCCCAAAATAGCTTATTTTAATCAACTGCAGTAAATGAATTCCATATGTATTATCTTCAGTACCATCTCAAGTTAGAGGACTAAAACGGTGGCAATCTTTCACATCACGAGTATTTTAGAACTACTGAACTAGGCACACATTAAACAAATTAACCCGCACAGCGTACTCCAGGTGAAAAGATTCCTTTTTTCTTCAGTCTAACTGGAAATATATGCAAAGATAAACAAATTATGTGCTTGTCAGCATCTCTCTAGTCAGATGCATCAGTCTCTATTGTTCACAGAAGAAAAATCACCAACACCTGTAACCCTGTTATTGCTCATTCTGTCAAATCCAAGATACTTCCCCCAGTATTCCAGTAACACCAAGCTTTTTCCAGCTAATACACTGTAACAGCAAGTCAGCCTTCACTGCTGCTCTACAGAAAAAAGATACTTTCAAAAAACAGTGGAAACAAAATGTAAAAGAGAACAATGTCAGAAGCCGTCACATCAGCATCTGTGTGTGTGCTTACTATTTAGCATTCATCACTGCTATATCTAGATGCCTATCATAAATATGTAGATCAAATTATAACCTCCCATTAACACTTTATATATAAGTAAAGGCAGTACACAAAATATATTTTTATCTGTAAAACAGGAAAACTTTCTTTCATATTGATGAATAGAAGGTTTCAGCATTCTCTGTATCAAAAAAAAAAACCCATCTGAATTATAACACAAAAGTTAAACAAGATTCTACAGAAAGGAATTAAAACCTCTTGATTTTAAATAAAATATCTTGGAAATTTGCCAAGTCTTTAAAATATCTGCCAGTGTTAGAATGTGGAGGAAAAACAGACAGAAAAATCGTCTTTTAAAAATAGTATTTTACAATCCTTTAAAAAGAGATTGGTGAAAATAAGTTTACCTGATGTAGTGTGTTTTGCAGCTATTTGTTTCAGATTATCTTAATTAATATAGGATTATTTATGCAATTACATCTCAAGCAGTCAAGGAAGATAAACTGAAGAACTCTCAACAAGGTAAATTCTGCAGACCAGAGGTGGTCAATTAGATTCCAGGTGCAAAGAATAAACCCAGAGGAAAATCAAAATGTTCATAAAAGTGACATTCCTCTATACCATTCTAAACATTATTTACATCTCACTGAATCTGAAGCACTCTCAGAGAAGAGATACAGCTAAGAAAGTCAAAACAAATCAATTCACCACATTAGATATCCCTAGGATATGAAAAGTTCTACCTGATTAAACCAAAGGATAAGTATCAGAGGGATGTAGAAAAATATGCTGCACCTATTTTTGACTGTTTTGAAATTAGAGACTCAAATTAAATTTGAAAAAAAGCTTTCAAATTCCAAATACCTCCTTATAATATTTCACCAAAATATTCTCCATGTACATCTACCACAGTGAACACTAAAAATAAATACTGACAGCTGTACTACAGGCACTGTCATCCAACAACCACAGGTTCCTTTTCAATTCACCATCATTCACAATCTAATAGGAAGACAGGCAAGAACATTCTGTAACTTTTAAACAGATTGAAAACCTTAGATGACTTTATGTTTGTCAGCATACTCTGTCTTTCGGGCACTTAGAAATTAGTAGTGATGGCACAGGCGCTGTATTTACTGCTTAACAGGGGTACATCTTTCCATACATGTCTGTACAGTCCAGAGAGCAGTAAGAGCAACTATTTATCAAATAGTTTTTCTGAATGTCTGAAAAGCTTTAAGTAAATTATTTGAACACAAAGCATAAACCAAACATATCTAACTGAAAAAGCAGAGATTACTACACAATTAATTATTTTTTTTTTCAGCATATGGCAGTAGAACACAAATGCAATCTGTTTGAACCAGTTGCTCTCAGAAGCTTTCCTCATTTCCTTGATGATAACAAGCAGCCACTGTTTCACATACTAAAGAAACCTGGAACCTCCTTTCATCACTGCAGTTCTCTCCAAAGCAACTGTATGTACCAAGTCGTCACAGACCAGCAGGAACTAGAAGTCAGATCAAGCACAGTGAGATTAATTTCTTGTGGTCAACAGGTTACAGAGCTATTCCAAGACAACCCTTGTCACACTCTCACAATTTATGCTCAGACACGTTTACAGAATTTGTTGATAATGTTAGCTAGAATTCAAAAGTGGTAGAAGACTGGTGTTATCTGATGAATTTTGGTAATCACAACTCATGTTTTGCTGAGGCAGTGCCAGAAGTTCTCTGTTCTCTAGCACCATACATTTTACCTATATAATCTGTTTTCTCACTTTGGCTCAGATTTAGCATGTCTCACAGCAAATTTCTTGCAAGTGTCAGAAAAGGTGTCAGGGAAAAGATTTTCAAATCTTGTATGTTTTCATCTTTCTTATTTTAGAGAACTATAAGAAATATATCTCCCAATTAACTTAGGAGACCTGATCTGTCTAGATTACCATTCCTCTTGGGAAACATTACCTGCTGTGCTCTCTCTCAGCTGCCATTACAGCCATTAAGCCATTAATCACTGCTGTCACCTTAACAAAGCCTACCCTACCTTCACCCCTGACCACACCAAGCAGTTATGGGTGGCTGCATGACACAGTTGTGTATACCTGGACCTATATTCTTTTCCTACAGATTGGTTTTCTTAATATCAAAGTGCCAAACATCTACGTGGTGTCCTCTTTTGTCTCTATGGTATTTGCATATCTTTACATTGTACCCAACAGTTTTACATGTTTCCTTTCAGTTTCTCATACTCAAAGAAATTTCTCAAAACTTCACCTAAACTTCAGCACGTTTCACTGATGAATTTACCTCTGTTCAGCTGACTACATACAGGTAATCTGAACTGTAGCACATGCCTCTTTCCTGTACTTTCACCTTTATTGCAATACGTGCTATGTATGTTCACAGAAACTGGTGAGTCCTACCTATTGTTCTCTGATTAGAGACAGTCTAGTCTACTTCCTTATTTCTAAAGACAGCCACCTGGAAAACTTCTCCCTTTCTTCCCCTCACTCATCAAACTCGGATAGAATATAAATTTCTTTTTTTAAATAATTTATTTTTTTAATTACAATCTTTATAGCTAGTAAAAAACAAAAATACATTTGTTTGGGGGTTTTTTAAGTACCTCTTTTGTGAAAAAAAATTCTTTCCACATTGGGTATTTTTCTACCAGATTGGCTTCTAGGTGACTACGGTCACAACTTCTTATGGAATCAGCTTTCCAATTCTTTGTCTTCAGTAAGCTCCCAAGAGTTTCACTTAGTTTCTATGTCCTCTACCTCTCCCTTTAAAATGGAAATCAGCTTGTAATTTTTGTCTTCCTTCCGACAAAGGCAGGACCATCTCAACATGAAAACAAAATCATTAACAAACAGAAGACACTGTCTAGCCACATAGGGATGCATCCATTAACTCTCATTTTATAAGCTTTATGAGCTATTCAATATTCTACCACAAGAAGTGAATGATGTTTTTATCTTAGTGTCCTTCTCCTTTGAACAACCATCAGTGACAGTCTTTTCTCCACTTCCATGCCCTCCTGAGCATGTCCATCTGTAACTCGTAGACTGCACAGCCTGGAGCTAGAACTCCTTCTGACCTTTGTCCCTTCACCTGAAAATGTTCAGCTGACCTGACTCACTGAATTACCTCTGTAAAGTCCTTACTAAACAGAGCTATTCCACTTACCTCAACTTTGACCAACTGCTTAGGGCATTCCCCTCCTGTCACTCAGTCAGTCTCTGCAATGTCTCATTTAAACTGAAGTCCCTCCCCTCAGCCTTTGCAGAGCCGACACTGCACTTCAGTCCTTTTCTCCTATCCTCAAAGTCACTACAACCTACACGGGATCAATCAATAACCCGTCCTCATGAGGGCTGCACACTGGAAGCAGGACCCGAAAAAGTGTTAAGAAATAATGTGCTTCAAGTCTCCAGACAACACATCCAGAGGATCTAAGTAGGAGACTATTTTGCTATAATTATATCAAAGTTCAGGTTTATAATTGTAATAGGTATAATAAATGGCTGCCTTCATGCCAGATAGCTTAGCTTCTTAGAACTATTATAAGTCTACCACTATTTTCATTTTATGCTTAACAGAGAAGAAGCTGAGACCTGTCACACCCAGCTCTATGTTTGAGCTCAAACAGGTGCTTCTCCAATAGAAACAGTTCATAGGTTCTCACTCCCTATACATTTCAGGAAAGACAGCATCTTACAACATTTAACTGAAATCTGAAATGCCTTCACACTCCAGGAGGTCAAACTGAAGTCAGTCATTTACACAAATCATACAGAAAGCAGAGACAGTCGGCTGAATTTTAATTTAAATGAACGGCTGTGTAGGCAGGATGAACTGAGCCGTTCCTCATCACCTGTTTTGATGAACACAGAAGGCAGCACGGTATGTACAAAAGAAGCAGAAACATGTTCAAAACAGTCCCCCAAGAAAGACAGTAGCAAGATAAACAGTCTTCAGTTGTATTGAACCTTCAGAAAATACTGTCTTTTGCCAAGAAAGGCTGGATCAGATGATCCCTGATGTCCCTCCAACCTGCTATTCTGTGATTCTATGATAAATACCACACAGCACTACATTCAAGTTCCCGCTCAGTTCAGTTAGACTACATAACCTCTATATAATATTGTTAAACACTCTACTAAATATCAGAAAAGAACATAGACATCACATGAACGTCTCTCTTGGCAGCTACTTCTACAAAAAGTTATCAGGATAATACGAAACTGTAACACTACATAACTCCACCTCAGCAACCTTGAGCATTGTAAAGTTGATCTTAATTCCAGTACAGCTTTCTCTGCAACAGGAATAAGTGTGGCCTTGAATAATTTCTGACTACAGTTTGCACGGCAAAGTGTGAAAACTGTTATATAATAGCAACTTCTAAAAGATGCAGAATTAATGCAAATAATAAAACATATGCAACCTTTAGTTAGGAGAAAAAACACTACCACACCTTGGCAGCTGTGGCAGTGTTGACATAGTCTGGTTTCTCACGTATTTTAGAAACATCTCATCATTGAGTTTCAGGAAGATGAAGTCAATCAAAAGTGCTGCAGGACACTAGAGACAAGGTAATGTTCTACATCGACTTTTGTTCAAGCTGTAACTTCCTGGTAGCTTCATTGCAAGCTCTAGGGGGGGTCAGAACACTCATCCTTACAGATGAGATGGAAAGTGGCCATGTTATTGCTAGTCACTAACCCTGTTTCTGGGAGCTCCATACTGCCATTTTGGATTTAACATTCACCTTTCACTGTATTTTGTGGAGGGCTACCAACTGTTGCTCTCAGAGATCTCCAAAATATCTTTTGTAGGAGACGGGATAGAAATGCTTTGTGTTTCATGGGGATGACTTGACAAACCTAGAATTTAGCAAGAAGCAAAAAATCTCACTAGGCAATTTTTGTTGACCAAACCAATTTTATATTTCAGTCTTATTTAGAACAAAGTATTAAAAGCACTATTATGTAAAACAAGATTAAATACAAGGAATTAATTCCTCAGCTGCTACTTTCTTTTTACAGTAGATAACCATTGTTTGCAAACAGCTATCACTCAAGTCTCAGAGTACAATCAATCATTTGGCTTAACATGGTCCACCAGAAGATAAGCTTAATTATGACAGACTAAATCAAACATATCTCTTAGATGAAAAAAATTATATCAGAAAAAGTTATTTTTACTTACTGAAAGAATGGCATACGTATGTATATAAAAATATATTATAGATAGATGGATATATCTATAAACTGCATAGCTCTGCAACCTCCTCCACCTAGACTGCAGTGTTGGCAGCAGGGTAAAGGTTCTCATCACAAGTAGCAGGTTCTGTTGCTGCAAAGCTTGCTTTGATTTTGATCATGAAAAAAAGTTTGATACAGCGGTCAGTAAAAGGTCAGCATTATCATATTACAACAACCATAGCCACATATTTCCCTCTTGACAGAAACAAACATAAACCTTGCTCCACTGGTGAACATCAGCCATTTAGCTATGGCAAGTTATAATGTAATGCATTTTATTATTTTCATCCACCAACTGCAAAGGCATATCAGGAAAAGTGACTATCAAAATGCAGTAGCAAATGAACAGGTTTTTCTAAGGAAAATATCATATCTATAAAGCCCTAAAGAAAAGCGTGGTAGTTTATTTCTTCTGTATTTAAAACAATAAAACAAAGCAACCAAACACATCTCCTATAAAACACTTCACCTTCATGAATAATTCCTGTTTAGAATTTTTTTTTTTTAAAAAAAAAAAAAAAAGATTCCCTGACTTTCCTCTAATAAGACTTATCTACTAATGTCAAATTCTCTCAGTATATATCCCTATCCGTGTGGTAGCGTGATCCCGGCAACATTCAGTAATGTCAGATACAAGCACAAAAATGGTTCTAAATGCACACTAAGCAAAGAACAAAATGACAGAATCACAGGATCATCTAGGTTGGCAAAGACCTTGAAGATCATCCAGCCAACCATCAACCCAACATTGACCGTTCCCAACTCCACCCGATCCCTCAGCGCTGGGTCAACCCGACTCTTCAACCCCTCCAGGAATGGGGACTCCACCACCGCCCTGGGCAGCCCATTCCAACACCTAACACCACTTAATAGCACTAGGTATATTTTGATGAATGTTTTAAAAGAAGTTAACATTAAAGAGGTCAGTCAGAAATAAATAGAACATTAAGTAATTAACCTCTTAAAATAATATGATGAATGAATGAATGAATTTATTAAAAATAAATTTTAAAATACATTGCTTTTCCAACTACTGGACTTGCTTTCCCTGGCAAAATAAATAGGAATAATTAATGGATTTTGCTTCTCTCCAGGGATGAAGATAATCGATCTGTGGGGGAAGGCCTTGATCTAGCACAGAGATAGCACTGGTACAGCAGATGGGGGG
>NW_020799116.1:20189416-20202133 GCF_003259725.1 Athene cunicularia | reverse complement strand
CATTTTCATGAACAAGAAAGCAAATGAAACATGCTTACAGGACACCCTTCTCTATTCTAATTTGAAAGTTGTCCTTAATTCTGATGGGCAAATGGAAAGATACATGTAGAGAGAGGTGGATTAGTTTGTTTTCTGCAGGCTTAAGATGCTATTTTTTCCATGAAATTTAGTGCAGTGTGAGGGCTTTCGTATTAAGAAGTACTTGCAGCCACTGGCAGTTTGTATAAAATTGTATTGAAATTCATTTGGCTTTTTATACTGGAGTTGAAAGAGGGCCTCTTACTAGGTAGGGATTATTTTGTGAGGAGGGGAAAAAGACCCAACAACCAACAAAAAACCCCAGGCTAAACAACCTCATACCCAACTGTAACCTGCCACTGGAACACGTAGCTTTGCAGTTCCTGAAGCTGTTTGGAAGGAATAACGATTATAATAATAGTATCAAATTACTGACTGATTTTTGAATATTTTTTTCAAAGTCAACTGCTTAATTATTCTTGAAAATTATAAAATATTTTAGTGCTGACTTTTTACAGTAGTGCCCTGCATGATTCAATATGTTAACCATAGCCTGAAAAAGCAGCTAAAGACATGCTTAGCATTAGCTTATCTCATATAATTAAATGCTTTGTTGGATTATAGCCAAACTGTTCACCATGATGTGGAACTGCCCTGTTGCGTGGCGCACAAATATCAAATATCTGAGTATTTTGCACTCATTTGTATTTTGTATTTTTTTTTGTGCTACCAGTCTTCTAATGCTCATATCTTTTGGGGACTTCGTGGAAGATTATAGTAGATCTCTGGAAAGCTGGACAAATAATTTATGATGTCTTAGTAAATGCCAGTTAATATTTGTGCTGTTAACACCTGTTACATTCATTTTAATTTCTAATCCCCAACTATCTTGGAAAGGAAAGATATCAATAATTGTAGCTGAAATCTGATTCTTAAACTTTAGATTGGGTGAGGTTGATGTTCATATGTAAATAGCTAAAGGCCACAAAATAGTCTGGCTTTATATACTGAGTATTGAACAATTCAAGAAAAAAACCCAACAATCTGTTACAGGAACATTTTAAAACTGCTTATAGTAATTACTTTGATCCAAACTATAATAGTACTTTAGTAAAACGAAACTGGAGACTAGGGATGGGGAGGGATGTCTTTAATTTCTTTATTTCCTGCAAATGCTCCCTAAAATAGTCAAACTTGTAGCATCAAGATGAGACATTAGCAAATGTAAAAGCACTGGGGATTCAAAGAGGGGGTTTGACAGTACTGGAATATCTGCTGGACCTTAACCAAAGGCCATATACAGTTATTCCCAAATGTGGTAATAAATTCCAGTATAGTAATTTCTTTTCAGTATTTAACAATTAATTGTTTCAGATTTCACAAAACTAAGTGGCAGTTTAAATATATTGTATGAGGCGTGCAACGTAATGTCTGTTGAAAAGCCTGAGATGGCAGGTAAAAAATGATCTCTTGCTGGCATACCTCCAGAACTGCTTATCAGCTCCTACACCCAAACTAACTCAACTCTAGGTATTTGAAATGCTGGTAAGGTTGCCAGTGATAATATTCTTTCTTTTATGAACTAGAAAGAACGTGGCAAGGGGGGAGGGGAGGGTCCCCTAATTTTATTACAATAAGTAAAACCTCAGAATCCATCCAGAAGCAATAAATGGACTACTTCTTCCTTTCTGGAAGCGCAGCTCTTTAAACCAAGGACATTTTTTTATTCACATATGATATAGTTACAGTAAGCGTACAATCATCACCCTGACAACACGTGAACTGCAGGTTTATCAGAATGAAAGGGGTTTTTTTAGTTATTTATTTTACAATTGATCAGTTCATTACCTACTCCACAATTGAGTAGTTCTTGAAACATAAACCTCGTTTTCAGTTTACAAGAGATTCATTACCACAGACAGCTAGTAGCGTGATTAAAACCCTAACCTTCCCACATCTTCTACAGTCCCAAAGTCTATACAAACAACCTCTATGAGTGGTCATTTAAGAAACCTAATTCTCAATAGTTCTACAAATAAATAGTTTCTACATAAAATTAATAACATTTGCATTTTCCAGAACAAACTAAGTGACTATTAGTATTTTTTCACAATGCTTCATGACTTAGGATTTTTTAAAAATTAAATAATTCTATCAGAATGACATGAGCTCAAAACTCACACTTTGTGTGTCTGATTCTCTGACAGAAAGAGATGAAGATAGAAGAAGGTATTATCTAGTAATGTTGTATCAAAAGAAAAAAAAAATCACATGATATTGCTCAAAATAGCTTGTGAGTTAAGAAACTTTGAGACCACATAGGAACTCACAGGTTTCCCAAGCAATTTTAAGAAAAATTAAAAAACCTTAAAAGGAATCTGTTTTTCTAGCAGACTAGAGGCCTCTTTCCTTGGAGGAGGGCATAATTCAGCTTACTAAATTCACTGTACAAGTGGCCTGGAACCTAATCAGAAGAGTAGCAGTTAGCTTAATAAAAACTAAAGTAGCCTAGACTTTCACAGGAAGTTAAACACTGTGATCTCTTTTCTAAATCACCACATAGTTTTCCTTTAAAAGACAACAGGGAGGGGGCGGGAAGAGGAGAGTGTGACAGAATTTAATCTATTACCAAAAAATAATCTATATTAGTGTTGTCAATCACACGGTGCTGATAAACTCATTATTTCCAATTAGCACAAGCAACAAAGCTCTTAAGAAAAATCTAGTCCTACTGGTTTGTCAGAAATATGGTGACTTAAAGACTAATGTGGAAAAGAAAACAGAGAACATGATCTAACTGATGCAAACAAATGTTTACTTAGGAAAGGTCAGGTCCTCAGTTTATGCAGTTTTGAGAACCAGCAATTGCTGAGAGTATCAAAAATTTTGAAAGAAAACATAATGGGGGGAGAGGGTGTTCTTCAGTACTTAAGTCTGTATTACAGGTTAAATTCTGGAAGAAAACAAACAGAAGGCAAACAGAAATGATCAGAAATACATTATTGCTCATTCCAAACGTACAAAAATAATCCTTTTAATTTACCTTATCATCTCTGACTCGTTGTATACTAAACTTTTGGACTATATATTCTGTATCTCAGCCCTATTTCAGAAGCATGTGAGAAAACTTCTTCATTTTCTTAAGATGTGGTTGACAGTTTCATTAAACCTATTGTTTCTAATATCTTTCAGTAGCAGATGAATAATTTAGCATCACACAGCTAAAAATGAAAGTTTAGTCTAACATTTATTCTTGTAGTACATCATAGCTACATGTTCAAAACTTACTGTTCTTCTAGGGAATGTTTCATCAAATTAAATTCCAAATTACACTTACTTTTTCCTTCTTTTCAGAAGTAATTAGCATAGGAGAGAAAAATCCCCACAAAAAATTGCCCACTTCATCCTCATGATGCACAAATGCATATGGTTTTACCTCACGTCTCTGGTGCTTCCTTCCCTTTCCTACATACAGTTCCCTCACAATCCAGGCTTCAGGGCATGATTTACACCACTGCAACACAACTGCTGTGGCACAGCTGCAGAGCACTCCAGTTTCACACAGAGCCAAGGTTAAAAAAATAAGCTGTTCTCATACAGCTATTAAACACACTAGGCATCTGCACTATTTCATACATTAAAAGGCTGAAAGGTCAACACACCTGCACCTTAACACCAAAGGAATTATTCAAGTGCCTATCAGTGCAACTGATCTACTAGTCAGCAAATCTGCCATTTCAAGAACACTAATCAAATACTGATCACAGAATAAAAATGAAGACGTGCTAACTGTAATCTTAAAATCCAAAAAAAAGAATGTACTACAAGCTACACATTCAGCAACATCATACCTTCTCAGCTGAAAGCAGTCTAAATAAAGTCATAGAAAAACATACCCCTTCAACTACTGAAATCATCTTGATTTAATGGCCATACCAGTAATCATTAAGTGCTTTATGAAACTTTGAAGCACAGAGAGAAAGTTCAGTTCAAATAATCATTCATCTTCTAATAAACTGAGTAAATATTCCATTCAAACAAAATCCCAGTTACTGTATTCACTAAAATGCCAACTAACTAGAAGTTACAGTTTGTAGATTCCATTCAACTTTTGCGTATCCATCATAATGTTCCAGGAAATATGCACACACACACACACACAAAACATGAACACAAGAAGACACAAAAACCACTGGAGTTCAGCTGCTGAACTGAATTCCATGCAGGGTAAGTGGAGAGGGCACATCACAGCATGCCTCGTGGATTTCTGTAGTCAGTTTTTAATATACATGCTATGGCAAAGCTAAACTCTCTCAAGAGACTAAACAACCGATAGGAAAGTCTCCCCTGGTAAAAACTCTACATGAAAGATTTTTTGATACATTACGATTGTAATGAAAATACAAAAAATTAAATACTTGATATTGTAGTTAAAGAACTTAAGTGCTGAATTCAGGAAAATTAGTGGCAAAATGCACAGTCATTTTCACAGTAACAAAATCTTAATCACTCCCTTTAATTTTTATTTATTTCCCCTTTTTTACCTGCCATCTCAGGCTTTTCAACAGACATTACGTTGCACGCCTCATACAATATATTTAAACTGCCACTTAGTTTTGTGAAATCTGAAACAATTAATTGTTAAATACTGAAAAGAAATTACTATACTGGAATTTATTACCACATTTGGGAATAACTGTATATGGCCTTTGGTTAAGGTCCAGCAGATATTCCAGTACTGTCAAACCCCCTCTTTGAATCCCCAGTGCTTTTACACTTGCTAATGTCTCATCTTGATGCTACAAGTTTGACTATTTTAGGGAGCATTTGCAGGAAATAAAGAAATTAAAGACATCCCTCCCCATCCCTAGTCTCCAGTTTCGTTTTACTAAAGTACTATTATAGTTTGGATCAAAGTAATTACTATAAGCAGTTTTAAAATGTTCCTGTAACAGATTGTTGGGTTTTTTTCTTGAATTGTTCAATACTCAGTATATAAAGCCAGACTATTTTGTGGCCTTTAGCTATTTACATATGAACATCAACCTCACCCAATCTAAAGTTTAAGAATCAGATTTCAGCTACAATTATTGATATCTTTCCTTTCCAAGATAGTTGGGGATTAGAAATTAAAATGAATGTAACAGGTGTTAACAGCACAAATATTAACTGGCATTTACTAAGACATCATAAATTATTTGTCCAGCTTTCCAGAGATCTACTATAATCTTCCACGAAGTCCCCAAAAGATATGAGCATTAGAAGACTGGTAGCACAAAAAAAAATACAAAATACAAATGAGTGCAAAATACTCAGATATTTGATATTTGTGCGCCACGCAACAGGGCAGTTCCACATCATGGTGAACAGTTTGGCTATAATCCAACAAAGCATTTAATTATATGAGATAAGCTAATGCTAAGCATGTCTTTAGCTGCTTTTTCAGGCTATGGTTAACATATTGAATCATGCAGGGCACTACTGTAAAAAGTCAGCACTAAAATATTTTATAATTTTCAAGAATAATTAAGCAGTTGACTTTGAAAAAATATTCAAAAATCAGTCAGTAATTTGATACTATTATTATAATCGTTATTCCTTCCAAACAGCTTCAGGAACTGCAAAGCTACGTGTTCCAGTGGCAGGTTACAGTTGGGTATGAGGTTGTTTAGCCTGGGGTTTTTTGTTGGTTGTTGGGTCTTTTTCCCCTCCTCACAAAATAATCCCTACCTAGTAAGAGGCCCTCTTTCAACTCCAGTATAAAAAGCCAAATGAATTTCAATACAATTTTATACAAACTGCCAGTGGCTGCAAGTACTTCTTAATACGAAAGCCCTCACACTGCACTAAATTTCATGGAAAAAATAGCATCTTAAGCCTGCAGAAAACAAACTAATCCACCTCTCTCTACATGTATCTTTCCATTTGCCCATCAGAATTAAGGACAACTTTCAAATTAGAATAGAGAAGGGTGTCCTGTAAGCATGTTTCATTTGCTTTCTTGTTCATGAAAATGCTCTGGCCCTTTTTTATTAACAGCTTTCATTTAGCACTCAAAATAATGAATCATGTGATAATTAAAGGCTGAAGGACCAACAACAACCACAAAACCCACAAAAAAACCCAAACCAAAACACCAAGATCCTGCCAGAAACAGTTATACTGTTAGCAAAGGCTGTCTCTTAGTACTTCACCGTCACTTCTACTCTTTTTGCCACATAAACAGTTTTTCTAGTTCTTCTCTGCAGAAGGTTTCAGTGATCATTATTACAGTACCATTTATGTAACAATTCTGCATCAGAATTGTTAACAGACAAAGCAGAGGTATCATTATTTTTCATGAAAGCACTAGAATAAGAAAGATTAAAATTTCAGTTTTCCTATTAAGTGTAAGTCCAAATAAAATACATTTTTATATATATATATATATAAAGACATATTCATATGTCAAGGTTTCAGTATGTTTCTTTTCTACAAATGACAACCATAGTCTCTAGGAGACCAGCAATGGCACACAACCACCCATGAACACAGAGAATACACTGCACATCCAAGAATATTACAGCTAGTCAAAATCAATTCCACTGATTCTTTAGTGCCAGATCTATTCTGGCTTTTTTTTTTTTTCCCTCTTTTACAGTTAATGTTTCAGACACCATCTTGCTTCATAATGAAGACCTGATTAGCAGACAAAGTGAAAGCAGTAAAGATTTGATTACCTTCTAATCAAACAGATTTGATTATCTTCTTCAAATATCGTTATGTTGGCATGAAAGTGTTTGGCTCTCACAATGCCTTTCTTATTATTTGAAACATGAATAGGTTCAGCGGCACAGAAGCACAATGAGGACAATTCAGTACATCTTTCATACAGACAGAACAAACATTGCTTTCTACGTTCACCAATACAAAGGTCTAATAGGAAGTCCTTACTATAGAGCATATCCACATCCCACAGCAGTAACGAGAATTTTTTTACCAAGAAGAAATCAATTTAAAAAAAAAAAACATCATGATTATACAAGTGAATAACTTGCCTATATATAAAATTACATTGTCTCCTGAATATTTATTTTGTCAGAATATACAGTTTAAAAAAAAATTCCATAAAACAGCTAGCATTACCTCTTCTGGCTGAGGTAGATACAACAAAAGAAGTAAAAAGATCGTATCAATTAAAAAACCCCTACACTACTAGTACCATTAAATGTGCTTATTAGAGGGATTTAATTAATTTAATTTAATTAACAGGAAAGAAATACTAGGCCAAAATTCATGAGAACATTATAAACATTTCAATTTTATTCTGCATTCTTCTGCCACTTGTTTACTCAAGGGTGCAAGATCACAAATTATTTTTTTTAATTTTTAAAAGGTACTTTCTCCATTTTCTCTCTTGATTGACCAGCTTTTCTCTATATGTTGTGTGCTAACTCAATTTCTATCAGTTTCCCTCAACAACTTTCTAAAATAATTTCCCTCCTTACTCAATAATGGCTTTATGAGTACCACACATTCCCCTCAGTACCCCTAAAATAGTGCCTTGCTGTTCCATGTGAAGGAGAAAACCCAGAATATCAAAGATCCCATCTCCACAGACCTCAACTGTATGGGAAAAACAAACACTTGGGATTTCGTCATTCTGATTCAAGAAAAAGCTGCTTCGAACACCGAGAAAGAGATTCAGACAATCTCTTGCCACCTGAAATCCTTAGGCAAACGAATCAAGTACATTTAAAAAAATATTTACTGTGTTAATGTTCATTTTCAGAAATGGACAGCTAACACGAAGGTGCCAATTTAACCACTACGTATATGGTGACATAAGGAAAACAAAACGTAAGTGGAACATGTGGAAGATGTAGTTTCAGTAACCTGTCATTTACAGTGCTTCTCTCACAGCTGCTCTCCAAACTAGAATGTTACTTTCCAAAATAAAAACAGGATCCCTAACATAACAACTTTCCTCAGGTTCATCTACAATTTCTACAGTTCATACAGGCCAGAGAGACAACTACAAATGCAACACTGACTAAAACATAGGATCCTAGCTAGAGCATGCATTAATCAGAGATGTGTTTGGTTAAGTCTCCTTTAAGGATTTATCCATGTACATTTAGGAATAAAGAAACAAGCATCCATGTAGCACAATTACCTTATGTTTCAGTTACTCTCCCCAAAATGTACTACTACTAAAACTTGACATTTCCAAGAAGAAAACGGCTTAAATAAATTGTTCAGCTGAAATATATGTACTGTTAATACAACAAGCCCTCTTCTCTGAGAAGATACCATATCAATTCCTTCATACACTGCTCCACTGCTGCAAGAGATTATTTTTTTCCTAGGGGAACAAGAGAGAACTAAGCAAAAAGATCATCCTTAAAATTTTACTAGAATTTTTGTACATAGTTCCATTACTATAAACTCTTTCCCATCTCACTGCTCCTGACTCTAATACACTGTTGAAAATACCATTTGTTATTCACATCTGATAGAGCATTATTCACCCACATTCATTTTTTAACCTATACTATGCTTTACAAAAAGAATAAGTAGATTTTGACAAGGGATGAGATGGCGTATCTACTGATCTAACATACATGTCCACTCCTCTTCAGTCTTTTCCATTCATAAGAAGTCTTTTCTATTCTGTGTTTTTACAAACGAGCTTTGTGAAGGGAGATTTTAAACCACTGTCTTGCCATACTTGCTCTATTTTCAGAGAGTTTCTATACACATGTTGCTTTCTGCAGATTTTGAAGAAATGTTTTTTATACATGAAATAGTAAAAGCAGATGACTCGGTCAAAATCTAAAACATGAGGTCAGAAAGTAAAACATTTTGAGTTATGTACTACAATAGTGATTACTGTGAGTCAGTCAAAACTAACATAGTTGTAAGTTAGAAATCATCACCTGGGAAGAAATCTGAAGACTCCTGAATAGCAGAAAGACAACAGCAGAAGGCAAAACTGGACTAGAAGGCTGTAAGCAGAAGGAAAGAGCTTGTCAAACAGCGAAAACTAAAAAAAAAAACCAAAACAAAACACCCAAACAAACAAAAAAAACCCACACCTTTTTTTCAGACCCCCAATATTTGGTCCAGCTAGCTTTAATTTTCAAAAAAAAATAGTTATCAAGATGCAGTCAACTCATGGATGAAACAAGATAACTGACTTCCACAGCAAGGGGAAACATCACTTGGAGTTCTGTAGAAAGATGTTCTCTGCCAATTTAAAAGCAACTTTATTTCAATATAGATACATATTGTGCAAGTCTTACATTTGCATACGGTGATAAATTCAATTGCATACAGTGATACATTCAGCTGCATGAGTAAGAAGTTTTTATTTAGTAGCATTTCCAAGTGATATCCAAAAAAAAATTTTTTTAAACAAGTATTATTTTTTAATCTCACAAGTAGAGGAGAATTCAGTTCAGAATTTGGTACTGTCCTAAACAGACTTAACTAAGTATCACAATCAACAAAGCCACAAGGAGTACAATTATGATGCTAAAGCTAGAACTAGCAATACTCTAAACGAGAAAGATGATCCAACTTCTCCAGTGACACAACACACTAAGTGTAAACCAGCCGGAAATTTACTGCCTTGTGATTTAGAATCGTAGGTGTTCAAACCACAGCTGACTTTGGCATTGTCTTTGGCATTGACAACACTATGGCTAAACACTTACTGAACACAAAACTACATACACTAGCTTTAGCATCCCAAAAGAACCTATGTCAAAATAGCTTTTTAACAGTACACACAAAATATGAAAAACTTAGCAGTGGAACAGAAGAAAATTATGAATATTTTTATTCCAATGTCCAAAGCCCAAGCATATTCAATATTCTGTGGTAGAAACAGAAGCAATAAAGAAGCAGCAATGAGGCAAACAATGCACAGTACTTCAACCATTTACATGTCAAAAAGGAGTTAGCAGTGTGTTGATCAATTACATTTTATTTTAATGTTATGCATTTTCTTCCAACAGTTCCTAACTCCCCTCAGTGTTAAAGCTATCCCAGTATCTCAACAAAATACCACAAAAAAGATACACATATTAGTACAAGTATTCCTTTCTTTTCTCTTTCTCAAAAAAATATGTCCATGCGCACCTTGTGAAACAATCCAACATGCTAAGCCATTTCCTTAAATACTTGTCGGTAACTGCTTACCTCACCACAAGTATTGGCCACAGAAAATCATCCCACAGTTGCTAGCAATCTTACATAAAAGGTATTACCCTCTTAAAAATTCTTGTAGAGAAAAAAACAGAAAAGAAAAAAAAAAAAAAAAAGAGAGAATAAAATATTTACAAAGGTATCTTTTCAATCCTGTGAATTTTTAATTACTGAATAATAATGCAGGTCTTAAAAAGTATTGCCTGATAAATGATCGCTGCCCACTACAGAGCCTCTCAAGTATCACATCTGTTAAAATTTCATGGAGTCAGAGGCTTCAACGATGTCTGAAAATTCTCTATTTTTCACCACTGAGATTAAATGGAAAAAGAAAAAAGCATAATGAAATTATTTGGAGGCTTATTCAGAAAATGGTGGATAAAATCAAGAGCTTCAATGAAAAGTGAGCATTACAAAAGAACTGTGAACTAAGGTAAATCTACATTTGTGACTTAACAAAAAAATCACATCTACTGTAATGTAGCAAAAGAAGAACTACTGCATGCACAGAGTATTGGTGTTAGTTCTTATTGCAGAAGTATCAGAAGTATCAGAAATATCCATAAGGACAGGCTTCATTGAAAGAAATGTGGTTTTATCAGTCACACTCAGCACTCAAAATGAAATAAAGGTCTTGAAGATGTAAAGCAGAATACAACGTTAAGACACAAGCACTTGAACAGCAATATAAGAGGAAGAAGAAAGCATCACACATGTCACTGCATGTTTACCTATAAAAACTTCTGCCTTTCAGAAAAGACATTTTATTATCTTCGATCACGTGGCCATGTGTCACCATTACTGACTAATCACAAGAGACCGTGAGTCTCCCCATTCCCTTCACCAAAGCATAGTGGTTTCTTCCATTTAAGTCAGGGACTCATGTCAAACTCCCAGTTCTTAATACCATGTTACAGATACTACATATTACAGAACTTTACAAGGAAGAAGCTCTGAGATACAGCACATTTTTTTTTATTTTCCTCTTGCTCCAAACTGATTATCTTTCATTGCTTCATAACCTCTTTCAACAGAACAACAGTTTAAGAAAATGACTCCTCACCCCATCATAACAAAATTAATTCTTTAGCCTAAGGCAAAGGAAAATGAACCATTCAAAACCAGATCTCTAAAAAAAGCAAGTTAACTGCCAAAAACAGCTCCTATTATACTGTTTTGGAAAAAATAGTAATTATTAAATGAACATATTTGTAATAGATGAAAACGAACATGGCAACCAGAAAAATAGAGTGAGAAAATAATTTAAGTTTTTACTGCTGGAAAAATCTCTTCAGAAAAAAAATAAATAAATAAATGCTATACAACAGTGCTTACAGAGTTTGCGTAAGATCATATATACTAATACGTAGCAAGCTGTGTATTTTCATGAGAAAATTGTGGTTTATAATTACATTTAAAATTATTTTCCTTTGGAAAAAAAGCTTAGTTGTTATTATCTTTGTTGCAAGTGAGTATCACAGAAAATACTATTTAAAAATAACCAGGTGAATCAAAAACAAACCTCGTGAGATGTCTGTCATGTACTTGTGACATGTTAATGAATTAAAAAACAACATTGACAGCCATAAAACTGGAACTCAGCCAGACCTTGGAATAACAAAGCAGAATAACTGTTACAAAAATAAATCTATAAATCCTCTTAAGAATTAAAAAACAAACAATTGCTCTATCCTTTTAGCAAAACAGTAAAATGCTCCTTGGGAAATCTTACACATTCTACAGACTTAATTTAGACCTGTATCTGCAGGTCCCAAGGGAACTGGCAGATGAAGTGGCTAAGCCACCATCCATCATATTCGAGAAGTCATGGCAGTCCAGTGAAGTTCCCACTGACTGGAAAAGGGGAAACAAAATTCTCATTTTTAAAAAGGGAAAAAAGGAAGACCTGGGGAATTACAGGCCAGTTGGTCTCACCTGTGACCGGCAAGAGCATGGAGCAGATCCTCCTAGAAACTCTGCTAGGTCACATGGAAAATACGGAGGTGATTGGTGACAGCCAACATGGCTTCACTAAGGGCAAATCATGCCTGACAAATTTGGTGGCCTCCCACAACAGGGTTACAGCATTGGTGGAGGTCATCTATCTGGACTTGTGCAAAGCATCTGACACTGTCCCACACAACACCCTTGTCTCTAAATTGGGGAGATGCTGATTTGATGGATGGACCACTTAGTGGATAAGGAATTGGCTGGATAGTCACAGTCAAAGAGTTGCAGTCAATGGCTCGATGTCCAGGTGAAGAGCAGTGACAAGTGATGTTCCTCAGGGGTCAGGGCTGGGACTAGTGCCGTTTAACATCTTTGCTGGTGACATGGCCAGTGGGAGTGAACCAACGACAGCAAGCTGTGTGGTGTGGGCAACAGGGCAGGGATGTGCCATCCAGAGGCACCTGGACAGGCTGGAGAGGTGGGACCATGTGGACCTCATGGAGTTCAACAAGGCCAAGTGCAAGGTCCTGCACATGGGCCAGGGCAATCCCAAGCACA
>NW_020799116.1:20176049-20189366 GCF_003259725.1 Athene cunicularia | reverse complement strand
AAAGTATCTGACACCGTCCCACACGACACTCTTGTGTCTCTGAATTGGAGAGACAAGGGTTTGATGGCTGGACCACTGGGTGGATAAGGAATTGGCTCAATCGTCACACTGAGAGTTGTGGTCAATGGCTCCATGCCCAAGTGGAGAGCAGTGACGAGCGCCGCTCCTCAGGGGTCAGGGTTGGGACCGGCGCTGTTTAACACCTTTGGTGGTGACATGGCCAGTGGGAGTGAGCCAATGACACCAAGCTGTGTGGTGTGGGCAACACGCTGGAGGGCAGGGATGTGCCATCCAGAGGCACCTGGACAGGCTGGAGAGGTGGGACCATGTGGACCTCATGGAGTTCAACAAGGCCAAGTGCAAGGTCCTGCACATGGGCCAGGGCAATCCCAAGCACAAATCCAGGCTGGGCGAGGAGTGGATGGAGAGCTGCCCTGAGGAGGGGGACTTGGGGGTACTGGTGGATGGAAAACTGACCCTGAGCCAGCAATGTGTGCTCACAGCCCAGAAAGCCAACCGTGTCCTGGGCTGCATCCAGAGCAGTGTGGCCAGCAGGTGAGGGAGGGGATTCTCCCTCTCTACTCCACCTTGTGAGAACCCCCTGCAGTGCTGTGTCCAGCTCTGGGGGCACCAACATCAGAAGGACACAGACCTGCTCAAGCAGGTCCAGAGGAGGCACGAAGATGCTCAGGGGGCTGGAGCTCCCCCCTGTGAGGACAGGCTGAGAGAGTTGGGGGTGTTCAGCCTGGAGAAGAGAAGGCTCCAGGGAGACCTTAGAGCGGCCTCTCAGTACTTAGAGGGGCTACAGGAAAGGTGGGGACGGACTCCTTACAAGGGTATGCAGTGATAGAACAAGGGGTAATGGCTTTAAATTGAAAGAGGGTAGATATAGATAAAAAGAAGTTTTCACTCTGAGTTTGGTGAGACCCTGGCACAGGTTGCCCAGAGCAGCTGTGGCTGCCCCTTCCCTGGAAGGGTTCAAGGCCAGGTTGGACGGGGCTTTGGGCAACCTGGGCTGGTGGAAGGTGTCCCTGCCCATGGCAGGGGGTGGGACAGGATGGGCATTAAGGTCTCTTACAACACAAACCATTCTATGATCCTGGGGATTATTTTATTTTGTGTTTACATCTCAAGTCATGTACAAGTTTTGCTGTGAGTTACTTTCCTTTAGAACCTACAAAGCTGTAGCACCCTAAACTGTCTGACCTTGAAATACAAGTATCTACATTAAAAGAAAGACAGTCTTATTTAAGTGGGTACCAGAATATATCTAGTCAAATTACAGAAATATAGATAAATTAAACTTTTTTAATTCTTTCCTTTTGTGCTTTATCTACATACAGTAATCATACTGTCTCTGTTCCAAGATAACAAATCAAACTTTTCATTTTGCCCTGTTTAAATCCCCTGATTACTCCCAAGTTTGCTCTTTTTTTTTTTTTGCTTCTCTTTTTATAGCCCTTACTTTCTTTATAAAAAGAAAACCTTTAATCTCTTACAATTCCTTCTGCATTACTGCATTTGGATTCACAGTGTCAGAAACACTACCAGTCATCTCTAATGAATGTTATTCTTAGTAGGTAGAGTTCTCCTGCGAGGCAGAGGTACAAAGCTGGACTCACCATGTTATCACACCCACTGGGTCTGAGGAGAACCATCTCTTTTAACATCTGGGGGGCACTGGAGGATACTCCTTCCCTCTGGAGAGGTCCTTCTAACACAAGCTTCAAGGTTCTCAGGAAAGAAGGAAAGAAGAAAGTGGCTTTGTGCCACTGACACCTCTCCCTTCACACTGGGCTTCCCCTCCAAGCCTCTGAATTTCAGTGGCATAAAGGAAACAGCTTTTTCTATGGATTAAGGGACCGGAGATACAGTATAATTGCTGTGGTCTTTATAACCAAATGTGTCCAAAACAGTGAGGCTTTTGTCCCACAGTTTTCATTAGAAGAACAGTTCGAGCTTTAAGTCCAAGCACAAGAATGTAACTGGAAAACACAGGAATATTTACAGTACCTTAAGTCACAGAAAAAGGCTTTGAAATACTACTGGACTCATTCCTCGGGGTGAGGTGGTGGGAGTTAGTTTAATAAAGCAAATACTTACAACTATTCCTTCAAATGTGGAGTTGAAAATATTTCTGGTGACAACCTAGCAACACAAAACCTAGGAAGAGAAACAAATTTCAAAATAATTTCCTCCCTCTAATTTTAACAAAAGCAGATAAAAAGAAATTCCAAAGCCAAACAGAGGAGTGTCACCTTCCCTCACTTTTCCCACATATTCTTACCTCCTAGATCTGACTGACTATGCACCTGCACAGAATAATTGACAAATTATGCAAGTTGAAAGCAATTAGTGTGATCAAACACAAACTAAGCAGATTACAGACTAGGAAACCAACAAGAAAAATGCTTTGCTAGCAAACATAACAAACCCCAAACAGCTCATTAGTACAAGGATGTCCAAATTGTGGTCTGTATACAACTTGTGGTTCTCACACTGAAACGTTTCTCACCAAATTTTGAAATGTCAACATTGCTCTGCAGGCTGTACACCACCTGCCTCACAGCTACTTCTGGTAATTTTTGCAGCCCCAGGAACAGGCAAAGTTAAACCACAGAGTCTCCAGCAGGTCTCTCTGCCCTGCCAGCATCTCAGTGCATGGCAAGAGAGACAGCTCTGGCTGCTCCAACAGCATCCCATTTGCCACACTGCAGGGAGCTGGGAGAAAGGACGGAATCCTTTAGCAATTCCCCCTCATAGATACTTGGGCATCATGATAGCCAGGGCAGGGGGGAGAAAGAAAGCTGCTTTGCTGGTTCTTGTGTTAATGCAGGCTAAATAAACTCTGGCACTGTTCTTGTTTGCTTTAGGCTGGCTGATTTCCCATCTCCAGGGTTTACTGCTCTAAATAAGCAGATCCCTGGTTTGCTAGAGTTGCTTCCTCATCCTCCTGCAACATCTTGTTGTAGATGTTGCCAAGAAGGAACCAAAGATCTCGTTACATTAATTCTATTTCTTCCATATGCCCAACCTCTGCAAAGAGGTATTTGCAAAGGGAACTTCCAGCAGTTTCAAAATTAATTTCTCCAGCAGTGCAATACAATGCAAATAGGTTGCCTTCCTCAAGTAATAGCTGTGACTTACTGATCTCACTAGAGTGTAATGCTCAGCCTTCAGGCTGAACGGATTATATCATTGGTGCAAAGCAAAAGGTATCGCCAGAAGCTGCAATCAAAGAAGCCATTTGCTTCCTTGCCAAAGGACAGTCTAACAGCGCCCTGAGAACTGAAGGCCTGGCCTTCACAAGTCATCCACGCTCAACAGGCCTGCTCACAGGCTTAGGGACAACGCAGCCACAAGTCTGCAGTCAGGGAGTTTTCTTTTTTCAGGTATATTGGGTGTAAATTCCCAGGTTCTGGTAGCAAGGGGACTGCGGGGGGACCTCTGTGGAGGGGGACGCTTGTGCCAGCCGCAGCAGGTTCCCCCACAGACCCACCCAGCCAAAGCGAGCCAGCTGGGGGAGTCTGTGGCACCGGGAGCCAATCAGAGGAGGACATGGCACCGGGAGCCAATCAGAGGAGGACATGGCACCGGGAGCCAATCAGAGGAGGACATGGCACCGGGAGCCAATCAGAGGAGGACATGGCACCGGGAGCCAATCAGAGGAGGACGTGGCACCGGGAGCCAATCAGAGGAGGACATGGCACCGGGAGCCAATCAGAGGAGGCCATGGCGCCTCTGGGAGAAGACGCTGAAGAAGTGGTGGTAAACGCCTGAGAAAAGAATGACTACACCATGGTGGAGCTGGTGACACGGCTGGAGGGCTACAGCCTGCGGGCGGTCACCAGAGCTGAGAGATGATCAAGGAGGAACGAGCAGTGGAAGAGTGAGGAACAAGGAGCAGCAGAAAGGAACTGCGAGGCCCTGACCCCAACCTCCCGCACCACCCCTCACCGCAACCCCCGGCAACAGTGATGGAGGGCAAGAGGTGTCTGTGGGGAAGTTGAGCCAGGCAAAGGGGAGGAAAGGTGTGTTCTTCAAGTGTTTCAATGTTTGTCATCTTTGTTTCCCAATCAATAATCAAACATTAAAATTAAGTTAGATTCCCTAAGTTCAGTCTGTTTTGCCCACAACAGTAATTGGTAAGCAATCTCTCCATCTTTATTTTGATCCATGAGATTTCTGACTCCTGTTATTCCTATTTTCTTCCCATCCCATTGTGGGGAAGAAGCAAGTGACAAGCTACACGAGTGCTTTGCTCTCAGCAAACCCATCACACCAGGGCAGATGGTCAAGGACTATCTGGTCACTTCATCTGCCATATTCCATAGCAGCATGCACAATTCCCATCATTAATGGAGTGGAATTGTAACTACAGGTCCTAGCTTGGAAGGCACCAACGACACGAACAAAGCCCTCAGTGCTTCCCCCTTTCTTCCAGTGAACCACTGCAGCTATAGCTTTTGGGTTATCTGCTTACAGAACTCAAGTTTCAGACCAGGTGTCAAAAAGTGCTTGTACCCTAGGAGGTATGGAACAGGCATTCTGCAGACACTTCTACAGCCAGAAACCTGTTATATGGTTACCTCCAGCCAAAGGGGTTGGCTTTGCATGCAAAAGTAATTTCTTCCAGTCCCACACACCAATTCACACCAACACACAGGACTCAGCTTCTGTTGACAGAGCAGCAAAGTACTAGCATCTCCGCCCTAGTGAATGAGCTCCTCAGGGAGAATGACACTCCTGGACTCTATCCTGTATTCACCCCCAGCTGTAGCGCGCACATTTATTTACCTCATGTTACAGCTATGCTTTGCTTACAGACATAACAACAGTTCAGACAGCATGAACCCCATTCTCAAACTTAGATAATTCTGTATTGTTTTGGAACTCTTTTTTCAAATGTATATGCCACTTACTTTCTCTTCCAACATGCTCAGGTCTTGTTTATCTTGATCCATATCAATGAATCTTACTTAGAGGATCTAAAAGTTTTCTCTTTAATATCTTCATCTTAAAGCTTTCAAGCAAGGTCACCAAAATTTTTAAATTTTCATCAAATCCCATCACATGGCTGCCTTATTTATGTTTGAAGACCAACAAAAAATATAGCCAAGTCCTTTGCTCAGGAGGATTAGAGCATCCATAAATAATATTGCTGCTGTTATATTCTCCAATTTTACTTTTTCTTTAGCGAATTTGTATTACTTATGAGTCTACACAATATTCTAATCACACCGTGTTACCTTTTTCCATTAAGGAATCAGTACATTCAGAGCACAAGATCTTTTTCCTTCTCCAAAAGCCATCAGAGACAGAAAGACATCTCACACAGATCTATCTTGTAGGTTTATATCTACAGACTAACAGATACAGATCATAAGAATAAATCATTTCTGAGCAAGTCTGGGAAGTTCTTTTTCCAGTATCTTGCCAGAAAAGAACTTTTCACTGAAAATACATCAAAGATAAACGACATAAAGCATATCTCCCTAAGACTGTACTTTACCTGCACTTAACCTTGTCCAAATTTAACTGTGGCCAACTTAGTAGAGTGTCCATCCATGAATACATGGGCCACAGTTCAGCTTTCTCGCTTTCTGAGAAATAGGAACTGAGAACTTACATACAGCATGCAGCCAACCTTGGATTTTGAATGCAAAAGGCAAAGTAGTTGCATTAATCTTTGTTTATGACATTGTAAGTTCTTAACTTCCCTCTTATTTACCATCAATTTTTCCAAAAAGCAAACAATCAAAACCAAAATGCTATGCTGTGTCAGCACAGCCTCTGTTGGAGTGCTAAGATTTAGTTGTCAGAAAGACAATGAATGGGTGAAAACAGAGAAAAAAACCTGGCTGAATTAATCTTTTGTTTGTTGGTTGGTTTTAATTTTAAGAAAGTATCCATGAAAACTACTCAGGGTATTAAAAGAATCAGCCTGCAGAAATAATGATCTTGTTTTATTTATAGTTGGGGTCATGGGAAATCTTTCCTGATATATAAAAAAAAATACAGCTTCCCAGATTAGTTTTGGTAACAGAATTCAAAGAATGAACAGCTATGGGAAAGTTTCACTTCTCATCAAATACACCTGAGTGTCCTTGTTCAGAACTGTTTAAACCTTCCATCATTCATTAAGCAGCAAGCACAAAGGCAATTGTAAATGCTAGTGTACCCAGGACAAAGTTTTGCGGTAACCTTGTGTTTACTAAAGAGTTCGTGCATCTGTAGAGTTTATAGACTAATTTGTGATCATGGTTAATTATGGCATGATTAAGATAGTACTTGAACAATTAAATTTGGCCCCAAAAAATTTACTTTATTAAATGAATTAATAAAAACAATCGTGAACTATTTATTAAATATCCCGTATATAGGTCTGCTGCACATGCTATAGAGTTAGATGTATCAAGCAGCACTTCTTATCCCTAAAATAAACACTGATGGCAAGATGATGCCTTTCTTGTTTACTTATTGCTCTGTTAGGTGCTTGCATAACAAAATTAATCTTCTGTCACTTCTGCTTCATAGTTTAAAAAGCCGTTTATTCCGTGTACTGCGACAACAAAGTACAACATCACAAACAAAGCAGTATGGAACGAAACCTGAACCCCAAGATAGTCATTGACCTTGAAGAAATTATTCTGTCTCAAATCAGTTTGTATTCTTACATGCCCAGTCATTCACCCCGCTGCTACACTTGTGTCAGTGAAGGAGTTCTGCCCCTGTGGTATCATAACTGGAAGGGTAAGATCTTTGTTATTAATACACTTCTATCTGGACAGCCATAGTTCGTGACTTCAGCCAATCTTTACAGAAAAGTTACCAGACTCGACTCATCTATGTCTCAGAACATTTGATTACCCTCACAGAAACAGCACCTTACTGAAGCAGCATATTCACTGTTAATTCTCCTTTGATAAAGGTATGCTTTCAGGAAAATCAATCACAGAAGCTGAATCTTAACAGCAAATCCAGACAGTGGCTTATTCTCCAAGGCATTCAAACTACAAGTTTACTATTTCTGGAGGCAGCTTTCAGCTAGCCCATGCAAAAATCTGTCAGACTGTGACCAGACCCCTGAACCTAAAATATTCCTTCAAACTAACGGTGGTAACTTCAGCGCATGTTCTGGCAGGCCCTCATGTCGTACACCACAAGCAAGAGGAAGCAGGATACCAGTGTAATTCCGTAAAGCAGGAACATTATATCCTTTGCAGCACATTCAATAATCTGCTCCATTCTTGCTGCTCCCTGCAGGAACTGAATAGAGCCTAGGTGACAACACCAAGCTATACAAGATGTGTGTCACACAAAACAGGTGCCCACTTGCACTGAGGTACCTCAGGAAGGAATCCCCTTTGTGCTCACTGCCATAGGACTGGTTTTTTTTCTCTTCAGAAATGCTGCAATTATCTTTGTCAACACTGCAGGTAAGTAAAATGTTGGTGTCAGGTGCCTGCCAGCTGGAATGTAGCCTGGAATGCAGCACCTACAGTCCCAACTGTTCTGTATCTCTTTCATCACATTCTCAAAGACACAGGCTTGGCCACTGTGAAAGTCACTAACTTTTTTAGTGAAGTACATTCATTAACCATTATGGGAATCTACAGCAGCACCCAGGTAGCACATGGTCTTATAGCAGCACAGTGAGATGTATCCATACTCACAGACAACACAAATAACCTGCCTGCACACCTTATATCCTTTATTATTAAGGTTTCTTTATATCCCATTTCTGTTCCCATGTCCCATTTCCCTATCTTCATCAAGAATACAGCTTTATGTTAATGCCTTCATTGACTGAATGTACATTCCTACTCAGTTCACATATTTACCTGTAGATTCTCAAATACAAATATATGTATACTTAATTTAACAATAAATTGGACCTGTAAGGAGTGCTATCCAGTATTTTCCTCCACTGGAAAAGTTAGCATGATGATAAAATTTCCATTTCTATTTGCCACCAACTACAATCATTATCACTTCATTTTGCCTGGAGTTAGCCAGATTCAGGGGTCATGGCATTGGTCATGGTTTGGGTTTTTTTGTTTGGGGGGAGTGGATGGGTGGGTGGTTGGGGTTGAGGTGGTTGGCTTTGTTTTGTGGGTTTTTCTGTAAGGGGGGGATTTAACAATGGAACCTAGTATTTCCTTGAAAAACTGTGGCTGTTTAAAGCATGTAGATAAATTCCATTTCCCTGAATAAAACAAAAACCCACACCAGGTGAAAACTATTCTGTGTACAGCACAAGGCCTATTTCATGCAACTCTCAGCCCGTTTCTATTGCCTATTTCTCTAGGTCACCAGTTTCTTCACATTCTACTCGATGTGTCCCTTCCTGCATGCAGAGGTGCACCAAAATGCCTTTAATATTAGCAGTCCTCCTCAGATGAACAAAGAGAGTGCAATTTATAAAAGGACTGCAGACTCCACCACATATTTCAAAGTGAACATCACACTCTTGAACTGTAACTGCATTTGTTTCCTTGCATCTAAGTAGCTGTAAAAAGCGTTGTTTTGCTCAGTAAAAGCACACACTCAAAACCAAAACTCATCTTTTCAATACATATTACAGCAAGCCTAAAGCCTTACAAACAATATAAAAGTATTATAAAATTATTGTTAGAAGTTTCACAGTTGGCTTTTTTTAGATGACTACGATAAAAACCAATGACTTATGAATCTTCAAAAACTGCAGAATCTATATTAAAAGAAAATAAATATCTTGCATCTCAACACAGATACGGATGAATAGTGGAATTGGTACAATACATGTTCACTTGGCATTCTAGCCAGGAACAGGACTTTACAAGTTTTGCCTCAAAAGCCTTTCAGGCAACTCCCCGAGTATCTGAACAACAGACACCCACCGAAGGTGACAAAAGTTGTAATGACTTCACTTCAGAGAAAGTGTCCACATTAATCAACTACACATTTTCTAAGCACGCAGAGCAGAAGGGCTCACACACTTTGTTGCTTCAATAGTCAGGCTGACAGATACCAGTGATCATCTCGGTTCCCAAAACTTTATCAGTTTCACAGAAGACTGACAGCAAACCTAACATTAATGTTAATCAGTTGCTCCTTTTCACAGCTTTAGAAGTTCAGATTGCTTCTCCTCAACAATATCTATTTGGTCTTATCAGCAAGGGAGCCAGCGTAGCACATGTTGTGATGTGAGTACTAATTAATTTGCTCTTTGTCACTCCTATCTTCCAGCGACCTGAATTCCCAATTTCTATCACCACCTTTCCTATCTACCTTAATAATTTGTGTCCTTAACATTGCTTGAGTGCTATACAAAGCAAAGGACTCCTCTAGTTCTTGCAGTAGACTAGGATGGTACAGAGCAACCTCTCATCACCCCCTGCTCTTCTGCCTCTGCCACCAGCGGGAACGGTATGGAGACCACTCATCACCAGCAAAGTCAAAGCTCCTCCTACTGACACATAGAGAACTTCCTCGACTTCTGGAATTAACTAAAAATTACCTACAAAAGTACCTACATTACAAAATAAGAAACACAATCAAGATGAATGCAAAGCCCCACTCAACCGAGTCAACCTTTTAGGCAGGTGTAAAACCAGTGAAGAATCTGTGGCCGATTCCCACCAGCGCCCCCTTCAGAGAACCAAGACAGGGTGCTTGGCCTGTGCGGAGCTCCACGCCTGCCCACGTGAATACAGCAGAGGGGTAGGGAGCTGGAGTTGCCTTGTACAGAGCCATCACTTTGCCCTGAAAGACTGCAAAATCGAGACTGAGAAAAACTGCCCCTCATTCATCACAGCTGAGCAGCAGATATTTTTTATATCCGGGCCTGTTCAGCAGCACACATTCCCAGTCTTACCTACTGAGCCACAGGTACTCATTTCAGCTGCACAGACGCATAACTTCATCACATGCTTTTAAGACCAAAGGTTTAAATATTACACAGTGTCAGCACTGTCCCTTCTCCCTCCAAGAAATACTGCTGTTGTCTCACCTACATAAATGTCACACTGTAACTGAGTTCTGTATTTCACCCTCCTCAAAAGCAGGTAGAACAGCCACATTTCTTCTTGGACAAAATGATTAGGAAGGATATCCAGTGGTGCACTGCACTGCAGCAAAGCAACAGCCCCTTTTTATCTTGCATAGGTAGGTTACATTTTAGCTATTAAAACCTAGGCCTTTAAAGCATAACATTTTGTGAAAGGTGGATCATGTAGGAACTCCAAATTTAGATTTCTTAATGAGGTGATCTGGGAAAACATTTGTCTCACATTAATACAACCATGTCCAGCCTGATCTTCCTTTTTATAAAGTTGTTCTATGTATGTATAGAAAGCCTTTAGAAGAACATTCTTCCTTTTGCTTAAAGTATTCTAAAAATATTACTTCCTAATGAGGATATCATTTGCATGACAAATTCTCTGTGCAGTGTCAGAAACATCTTTAAATGAAGATGTCACGCTTACAGGAATTATTCTGCACGCAGATGAGTTCTCAGCAAACTTTGCTTGACTTTGCTTGTGACAAGTTCATTTCAATTTCATCATCATGTGCTTTGACAGCAAGATAAGAGAATCGTAGCTTCTCCCATATATTAATTCAAACAAAGGAATACCATCTAGTTGAGTTCATTCCTACTTTTTCTGGCCAAATATTTGAAAGCAATCATCTACAAAGTGAACAGGTAGCGCGTATACTACCCACACTTTCCACTGTAATTCTCACAGGACTAAATGCAACTATTAAGGAAAAATAATAATAAAAACATTACAGACTTTTCTTTCCCCTATGCTAGAGTCCATAAAACCATCAGGGCATTAAAACTGGAGGAAAATAGCATGAACCACTTAAAAAAAACCCCAAAAACAAACCAACTTGCAATGTCCATTTTGCAAATACTGAAGGAAATATTCTTCAGCTGCCTACACAACACAGAGAAACCAAAGCACATTCACTGAGAGACAGACTTATGTACAAAGTCTTCTACCTTGAGAGAAAGCAAACTTAGGAGTTACTTCCTCCTCTGCGACATCCAGAAAACATTACATCCATCAGGGAAGCCTTGGCTCAGTCACAGAAAGCAGGCAGCATTGTGACTTCAATCAGGGGCTGAAAAACTTTCACTTTGTAACTACAGCTCTGAAGGTGTCTACTTTACACCACACATCACGCTTTTTTGGAAGTGTTAATTGGCATGGGAGAAGGCACCCTTCTTCAGGCATTCAAACATCACTACATGCCTCTGACAGTCTCAAGGCCAGGCAGGTAGATGGTGACACAGAGGGCAGGGAGCTTTCAGTCACACTTCTCTGGGAAAAAATGTCACTAGATCTTCACATGACGTGACAAAAGCTTTATGGTGGAAATAAAAGACATTTCCTTACTGTACCTGAAGTCTGAGAAAACGTGAGAGCTGTGCATCGGAAAGCTGTAAACGTGCTTTCTCTCCTTAGCCTGAAAACTTCAGGAATTAATGGTGAAGTCATGAAGGAAACCTTAAATAGATTGTTTCCACCATCACCACCAGACTTACTTTCTCAGATTTTATCTGCTTCAGTTTCCCACTCAAATCTTATATTAGATTTTTTTCTTCTTTTTCTTTCTCCACCTCCAAGCTTTTCCATTTTCTTACATAATACTGAATAAATATTTTATAGCCAAAGAGGATTTCTACCTGTTATGTAACGCACATTTTTGGGGACAGCTTCCCATCTCATTTTTACCTGATAATGCCTGATGCAAGTGAAAGAAGAGTGTGCCTAAACTTAAACAGCTATATTTATGCTACGTTAAAAATGCTAAATGCTATGAAATATCATTTCATCAATATGCATATGCGGTTGACAATACTGAGGAAAATATATATATATATATAAACATCAACAAAACTATTGTCACATAATGAGGGAACAGCTCAAGTGTGCCAAGCAGATCCATCACAGCTGAAGTGGAAAAAGCTGTCATACGCTAATTCTGAAACAGGCAGGACGTGTATGTGCTTTGGGTGCCCAGTTTCAGATGCTTCCCTGAGCCAGAGATGCTGAATAGCCTCCTCTAAAAAGTGCTCTGAACAGAGCTCACAAAAACCTCAGATGAACTTTTCAAATTGTGGATCGCAATATCTGTCCAAAAGTTAAAAGCTGTTTCTTTAGCTCTATCTACAACTTCTTCAAAAAACCCAACCAAACACACACCAACCTCAAAATTTTTCCACCTTTCTCTGGCCATCCACCCATTTGTTTACACAGAGTAAACCCATTACAGGAATGATAATGCTGGATATTACGGGAAGGTGCCTAGATTATAAAAAATGTTGATGCTCATCAACATACACTCAGGTCACCAGCAGTGGATGGCAAAAATCATGTGCAGCAGAGGGCCAGACATTTCCAGACAGGACAGCAGCAGTGGTTACAGAAACAGACCAAGCCGAGCGCTAATATATACTAATCTCCCTCACCATAGGAAACACTGTCACTATTTTACCACAGCAGGATGTTTAGTTTCAGCACTACAGTTTTCTGAAGAATAATAGTTATTTTAGATTTTTTAAATTATAAAACATTAGCTGTGGTCATTCCACACACACCCCCTTTTCATTAGAAATTAATAATGTAGTGAAGTACCCTTATCAATAACGTTCAGAAACAAAAATATATTTTAAATATTGGCTTTAAGTTTGATTACAGGAATAATAATGCAAAAGGTACAGGTGTGAAACTGCCATCATCTCCTCTCAGTATGTGTCCTGAATGTGTAATAATTTAAGAAATGTGAAGAAGATTCCATAAAGCATTAAGTTGTAATTGGATTTAATATAATCAGCTGCTTTCACTTGCAGTTTTATGCTTGAAAACAGAGATTACAGAAAAGAAAACTTGTGTGTTTACTTAGTTACTTGAAGCACTTCAAGGAGAAGCTATAACAATTAGAAAGGTCAAATTTATTCCTTCCATATGGTGTTAAATAAATGGCAACACAGAGCAGTGCAAATTGTGTTTTTAAATGGGCACGGCATGCTGGGGTTTGCATTGTCAAAAAAAGAGTAAGGAGCTCTTTGCTCAGCACTAAGTGCTTTACCACACGCCATGAAAACAGGGTATCTGGGAGCTTGGAGATTATCCACACAAAACACTATTAAGATGCTGCCAAAGAGATTTATAAGCGGGGCAGGAGGGACCTTGAAATTTCTGCTCTGCTTCTTGCTTCCTTGCAAAGCTTTCCCTTCCTTTCCGCTGCCGGCCGAGGCCCTGCCCGCGCCCCGGGTCAGCAGCAAACCGCCGGTGCGGAGGGACCCGCGTCCGCGGAGGGCGG
>NW_020799116.1:20145855-20175999 GCF_003259725.1 Athene cunicularia | reverse complement strand
CAACACCCACCGGGGTCCCAAGGCGCCCGCAGGAGGCTGCCTGCGGGGAGAGCCCCTCACCGGGACCAAGCGCTGCCCCCCTGGAGCTCCCGCATCCGACCCTGCGCCGCAACAACCCGGCCCACTGCTGGGGATGGGTTCCCCGCTCCCCCTCGGGCCCCGCCAAAGCCAGCGGCATTGCAGGACCAACAACATCCAGAGAAGGGCAACGGGGCTGGGGCAGGGTCTGGAGCACAGGTCTGCTGGGGAGCCGCTGGGGGAACTGGGGGGGTTCAGTCTGGAGAAGAGGAGGCTGAGGGGAGACCTCATCGCCCTCTACAGCTCCCTGAAAGGAGGGTGCAGAGAGCTGGGGATGAGCCTCTTTAACCAAGCAATAAGTGACAAGACAAGAGGTAATGGCCTCAAGTTGTGCCAGGGAAGGTTTAGACTGGATATCAGGAAGCATTTCTTTGCAGAAGGGGCTGTTGGGTGTTGGAATGGGCTGCCCAGGGCAGGGGGGGAGTCCCCATCCCTGGAGGGGTTGAAGAGTCGGGTTGACCCAGTGCTGAGGGATCTGGTGTAGCTGGGAACTGTCAGCGTGAGGTTGATGGTTGGACTGGATGACCTTCAAGGTCTTTTCCAACCTAGAGGATTCTGTGAACATGGAACATTTGGTCTGTATTCTATAAATCAAACGCTGCCGAGTCAAACGCAGCCATCCAGATGTGAGCAGTAAGGCTGCGTCTGCCACAAACCGGAGAGAAGCCGTATCCGATTGTGCTGCGAGCCCAGGCAGCATTTAAAAAAAACAGCATCTCCACAGTCAACGGTATCAGAGGCTGCTGACAGAGCCTGGGTGTCTTATCTTCACTCACCTTGAGCAGATTGCAATATCAGCTACTGAATGAATTCTCTGCAGAGCAGGAGGTTTAACATCCAGTCTTTTGTCCTAGATCTTTAAAACCCTTTTTAACAATAATAGCTCATAAAACATATTCTTTCTGTCTTAAATAGATGTCAACTCAGTATCTGAAGTTTGAAGACAATCTTCAGTAGAAGATAATTCAGAACTGAAGATAAGGCAAAGGATGAGGGAAGTGTTGGCCCCCTCCCCTTGTGAGTGCCCCATCACAACCCAATGGCTTTCTATAGCATATGCTTGAGAGAACCCCATTAAGTGGAGAAGGGGCAGCAAGACATATATATATATATATATATATATATATATAGGTACTCACACATGCGCACACACACATGTATAAAAAGAGGACATCTGGCTGAAGAAAAGAAGCACTTAACTCAGAAAAGCATAGCTACTAAGCTCAGGCACAAACCTGAAAGTACCTAAGCCCATATTTTCTATTCATAAGTTAAAAGGGCTGAAAAGCATGCACTCAACAGCCATATGTAGTCAACAATGTGATAGCATCATGCACACATACTCATTTTGCCATTGACAAGTGACGGTTAGCAGAGAAATGCCAGGACTGGAATATCACAAACAAGGGATTTTGAATCACTGTTTGGATAAGACATCCAATTCCTTGAAACCTAAAAAAACCCCAAAAAAACTCATGCAAGTTTTATATATGTTTCCCACTGCAGAAAGAGAATGTCATTAGTCTCTGAGCAAAACAAATAGAAAAGATGGAAACAAAACAGACATTGTTAGGTGACTGAGACAAAGTAATCACTTGGTTGGGTGGCACCAGTCTCTCACTTAGGCATTTTTTTGCTGTAAAGAAAGTTTTTCAAACACCTTTGAGCGCATCTAAATAACAATTCGTAACCAAATGACTGTTTATAGTGCCTGTGCTACAACACAAATGAAACCTGCACAAGTGCACTGTCCTGTGCAGATCTAATAATCTCTGCTCACTCTTGGTGCCACACTGCTTTCCATCCATTCAGCATGAGCAGAATAAGCTTACGTTCACCTAGACATACATCGACGTATTTTGAGGTGCTAGCTCAGGCAGGAGAAGGTAACAGCAAAAGATCAGAACTAGCCCAGTACTCCTACCAGAGAGCAAGTGGCAGCATTAACAAGCAACAATGCCAATTCCAAGGCATGAGGAAGGGTGACAGCTGAACACCCAACATTTCTAGTAGAAGACGTATGTCCAGGGTATCTGTCAATCTCAAATATGAAAACAAGTTTGGTGACATAGTTCTGTGCATGTGAGCGTAAAAAATTTCTTAGATGTATGCCATAATATCAACTTGTTCTGCTGTTATCTTACTCTCTGGGTTATAACTGCCACCAATTAGTATTTTGTACTAACAACTGCATAGAAATCAACCTCCCACATCGGCAATAAACTCCATTAACAGCTGGTTTGGTTACTGTATAAACAATCTGTGGTGCTGAAGGGTTAGAGATCAAGACAGATGTTTCAGCTCTTCAAATAAATTTTTGTTTATGTCCACTGAGAGACAGGCAGCGATGGCTGATAAAAGTACTAACATGCAAATACAACAATAATTTTGTATTAACTATTCGCAGAAAGGCCAAATACCATTTATATCCTAGGGAGTGTTTAGCGTATGCATAAACAAGCTAGTGCACTCTCTCTTGCTCACCCTATACCTTCTACAGGCACCATAAAAATATACTGAAAAAGTAGCAAATTCGGTGTCTTGATACATGGCAGCATTAACATTTCCCATGTTGGCAAGAACACTGGGGAAAAAGGTCTCTAAATACACATTAAGTCTGCGAAATTGGTACTTCATCACTAGCCAGCAAAATTCACAAACAAAAATTCTGCCTAGTCTTATATATGTCTAGTACCAAAGAACTGGTAACTAACAAAAGCTACTTTCATCCTTTTTAACAGCCACTTTAACATTTAGCTGCCACATTCTAATTTTTTGTCTTGAATTTTAAGACAAGCAAAACTGCAACAGAACTAGATTTTTTTTTTGTTTAAAATAGAAACTTGAACAGATAGATTATAGCTAAAAGTTAAAAAGCATTTAAAGATACTTCAAAGCTACACAAATGAGTTTTTAACCTTTCTCACTCTACCCCACTCCTGTAAGAAAAAAATATTCTAAGCAAGTGTTTCATAAACTAGACTCCTCAGAGTTAAATTTTGCTTTGCTTTTTTTTTTTTTTTTTTTTTTTTTTTTTTAAGGCCAACTGTACGCTCTATTTAGTTCTGCCTTCCTACTCACATACAACAGTTTAAAATTTACAAGTTACAGCTATCAACTGCTTTGATAAATTGTATCCCCTCCCAACAAATCTTGCTTCTCTTTAACCTTCAGCCATTGCAGTTACCATAAAGCTATTACTATCAGGTTTCACACAAACATTGAAGTCCACCAGAGTGAACAGAAAAATTCATTTAAAGCATATAATTAGCAAACAAAAAGAAGGAGGTGATGTAACCCCTCTAAAGGGAAGCTTTGCCCATGCATGTATCTAGTCACAGTTTCATGAAATAGATTTGATAACTCACTAAGACACTTTAGAACCGTCAGCTTTTGCAGCTAGAAATACCAGTATGCCCCAGAAAAGGCTGTTGTAACTAGCACACAGATGTTTAGCCAGAAAATTAAGTGTGCTTTTAGCAAAGTTTTTAAGGGCATTGTACAGTATGCTGAAGCATTAAAATAATGTATTAAGAGTATTTTTCAGTGTAAAAGCAATTCAAAACCAGCCTTTTCTAATACAGTAATACTTCCCCACAGTGAGATCAACTTTTCTCAAAGGACTGTAAAGCAGTTTGCACACAGTGCAAGCATACACTGAAATCCCAATGTCCTACATGCTGCAGTGAGGTAACTGGAAAAAAAGTATTTAAGAGGAGGGGGAAGGAAGCAAGAGAGAAAAGGCTTTTATTTGTATTTCTGTCTAGGTTCTTGCTCACTGGAAGCAAGACTCCTGAAGAGTCTGCTTTCCAGAAATTACACCAACAGGTAATTTTGAGTGATCATTGTGAAATGTGGCTTAATTTTAGGATGAATGACATGCTATTAACTCAAATGAAATTATACCCAGTTACACCAAAAGTGAAATATAGCATGCTATTTTAGGGTTTTCAAGCAATTATTTGGTTAAATTAATTTACAACAATGAACTAAAGGACACTGAAATAACAACACCACTTTTGTCAGTATCCATTTAAATTATAACTTTTACATAAATAAAAGTGCTAGAGAATACCTGCAAGGGTCTTAGAGGTTTTCAAGAAATCCATAACCATCCAAAATAATATTTACTTTAAAAAAAAAAAAAAAAACAAAAAAACACAACAAGCCAAACTTCTGCATTATGTATGCCCAGTATAAATACCTTTGCCTCAAACCAATTGAAATCATCAATCTGGAGCAAAAGAGAAAATTAAACACTTCAGAAAAAAAAAAAAAATAAAATTCAGCTTACAACCCTTGATCCAGGGAGCCTAAACCTTATTTTACACAATAATTCTGAAGTATTAATGTTGTCCACTAGCATTCTATAACAGCAACTAATCTCCTTAACTGAAATCCACTGACTGGAAACATATTGAATATACTGTGTGAACAGTTTGAAATTACAACATAAACTGTAGAGAAAGACAAGGAAAGTCCCATAAAACATTCTGTAAGCAGAAGGAGGAGGGGAGAACTAGACATGAACAGCAGAGACTAGACCAAAACAAGAACAAAAAAAAAGTAAGTCTCAAGATTTGCAACCTTCAGTGGGCCCACCTCCTCACTGTTTGTCTTCCCGCTCCCTTAGGAAACAGGAGATGGCATCATCTTCTGTGCATCCTTCTTTCATCCTCTTCGCAGCCTTGAATCAGAATATTCAAATTGCTCAAAGTTTTGCAGGTTCTTTTAAATGCCCACTATTGCCTGCAAATTCTAGTTTCTTTTCATTGTAAACAATACTCTGATACAGGCTCCTCCAGCCACAGTGCTGGGGTTCACAACAGATCAGGTTATGTCCTTGCTGGGGCTCAGTACTTTTTGAATACCAGTACTTGCTGAGATCCACAGAAACCGCAGAAACAAGGGAACAAACGAGAGAGGCAAAAGCTGTCTAGGAGAAATTCTGACCCAGTTCAAGTCTACTGTGATTGATTTAAATCACTAATGAGCAAAAACGAACAAGCCTCATTTCCTGTACTAGATTATTCAGTGAAATAAAATCTTCTTCTACCATTTTGATTTGAATAGCCTTGGACTAGTTTTGATTTTTCATGACACTTCCTTGCCTCAGAAGCCAGCTACAAACAACTGGTAATAACTGTTTGTTCATGTATTAGTGAAGTAAGCTCTAACCATTAAATACATGTCCTGACAAATGCTATCTCAATGCTTCTGTGCTGTTTTTTAAAAAGTTGGTTTTCTATGTTCTGACTGATTATGGATCTAATAGACCTCAAGAGACCACCAGGTTAGTTTCTCCTTACTAGGCTAAAATCACTAAAACTACGACTCTAGTGAACTACAGGCAAATCTTCAACAGACATGGATACGGTGCTTTAGTGTCTGGCTCCTCCAGTCTCTCTGAGCCCTGGCTGACATCTCTGTGGGGCTGAAACTGTTTGTTGCTCTCTAACCACATCCTGTTCCCTCTCTGAAAGGATGTACCAGAGAGCATCCCTGGGTTCCAGGCCACTATGACAGCCATTTAGGAGTTGTACATGCAACTTCATTGTTGCATCTGTGCCTGCAGCTTGCTTTCCTTCTGCTCATATTGCTGGCTGTGCCTCATTTTTAATTTGCTGAGTGGAAAAAACATTAATTTACAATGTCTTAATTACTGGGGGGGTTTTTTAGCAGTCTCTGTTTTCAAATAATAGGGTCAGTTGAGTGCACAGCATGGTCCTGCTGTCAGTCAGAGAGCCAGATTAAAGGTATTTTGATTCACGCCTTCCCTCCAGAGCACTGAGGAAGTGACTGTTGAGGCCTGAACTCAGTTGCACAGCCAAACATCTCCATCTGTGTCCCTGTGAAGTTCAGCATCCACCTGTGGCCACTGCTGCAGGCAGGGGAGGCAGAGAAGGAAGGAAAAAGATCAAGGAAGGAGACAGATGTGTCCTGGAGTGCCTTGTCCTTCAGTATATGTGCACAGCCCGAGATGAGCTGAAAATACCGGTGCCACTGTCCTGTACACCACCCCACAGGCTGTGTTGGAGAGAGGACTCCTGAAACAGAGCTGGTCTCCAGGGCTGGAAAGATTGGCTAACTCATGCTTGAAATAAAGGACTACTTCACTGCAAAAAAAAAAAAAAACAATTAAAAAAAAAAAAAAATTGAAAATTGCACTTTGACTGGAGTTTCTGGCTGTCACTCTTATAAAAAAGATTACAGTCCCATTTGTTCTTTGTAGGAAGAGTAGGAAAAGCTTCAATATTTGTAAGATAGATATGAAAAAGTTTCACCATCAATCATGTGAAATCCATCTAAATAAATGTTATTAAACTCAAAGCTGATGGCACTTAGCCTGAAGTCAGTAGTACGGGATCAATGCAAATAGACCTTTCCTGCCTTTAGAAGTCAGTCATGTCTACCCAAAGAGAAAAATGTTCAAGGCAGAGTCATCAAATGATTTATAGCTGGTGGCATTACTTCATTTAAATAAAACATTCATTTAACAATGCACCACTGATTTCCTTTAAGCTGACTTACTTTTCTGTAAGAATTATTAACTAGAGAAAACATTTTTCCCCCCTTCAACCATATTGCCTCAATCCACTCTGTATGCAATCTATTTTGTATTTGTATTTTGTTTCTACTGAAAAGGAGAAACAAAAATAACTTATAAAAAGTAGATTTGACAAAAGTTATATTGGTGAAATACAAGCTATCAGGTAACAGTTAAGTGCATTCCCTGGACTGCATTCAAAATCACCCAGAAGCTACCCTGGGTTTCAGAAGAGAAGACCATTAACTTTCATTGCCTCTGGTAGAAAACCTGCTGAGAGTGTTTCAGAAGATGTTACCTTCTACCCACTATGGGCCAGGTGCTACCTTAGCATCAGGAACAAAGGCAAGGAAACAGAGATTATTAACAATAGCTAGAAAACTCCAAGAAGCTGTGTGTTAGAGCTTCACGTATTTAGGAGAACACACTACAATATACTAGGGTGAAAAAAAATAAAATCACACTCCCATCAGAATATTATTTCATGTTAATGAGTGTAAATAAAAAGTATTCATGTTGAATCCTTAGTGCAAGCGAAAATTGTATGTGGGTGAGGGTGGAAGCACATAGGTAGTATCTTTTCTAATTGGACTTTGTCAAATTGGGAGTTTACTGAAAAGCCAAGTACAACCTATTAGGCAAAGGAAAGGAATCGTTATGACTCATCTCCCCACTTGCCAGAAGGATGATGGACTTACGGAAGAGTACACAGGAAGCATTCAACGCGGGTAAGTATTAAATTTTTCATCTTGGGGTTAATACATAATTTGACTTATGGGACAGTGTGATTTGGGAGATTTACTTTTTTGCCGATAAGGTTGGTTTCCTATATACCAATATGCCAAATTTTAATTACAAAAAACATGCACAGAACTTATAAACATACTTTTCTCAATGGTGATGTTGATGTGGGAATTTAAAATGTGTTTCAAACACTCCTTACTTCATTTTTTTGTTTTTCCCACACTTTTCCTGTGTCTTATGAACCCAATTTGAGACGTGCTTTGACCAGGATGCTCTTTAGTCACTCACACTTTGAACCAGGATCATAAAAAGAACAAAACACGCCTACCATAGCCCAGCTCTCTCTAAATTATAGAGACAAGAGACTGAAGAAGAGATGATGTGCACTGCAGAACATACTTAGAACTACCACATCTGAAAGATAGCGAAGTACTGCGATCAATTCATGTAATGGGATCTTTTCAGAACGGGGACGAAGAGGTGAATGAGTCACAGCACACAAACCCTACACACGCGGAGCAGATGGCCAGGTTATGCTGGAAGAAGTTCAAGTGCAAAGAAGTGCTAAGGGTACAAAATGCTTGTTCTGACACCTGTAACACTGATCCCCTATTTTATCTGATCTTTGACCCTGCACATAAGGTGAGTGCCTTCAAGAACTGCCACAAGCCTCAGCAAAGAGGCAGTGCAGGCAGCACCAGGAGAATTTTCTTTCTAAAGGAGCCTTTTCATGGGAGATTTGCCACTTGAACTCCTTCAGACTTCTACCATATTTGAATGTATTTTCGAGTCCATTTCCAACACGACTGACAATCTCTCTTGTGTTGAGGAATAGGGAGATGCAGCATTGCCCCAGAGAACAGAATGTTGATTTTTTTTTTTTTTTTTTAATGCCTGCTTTGAATGGGCTGAAGCAGTAAACTTTATAGCAGGCAAGCCCCAGGTTTTTAAAAACACTACAAAAACTAACAAGCAACCTGCTAACACAAAACATTCCTGCAGTCCAAATGCAAACAGCACTGATTTGGAGAATGAAGCAATTGAGAGGAACTGAGCTCCAGGTAGTATACTATATCCTTCATGCCTTCTTGTGCAGAGCATAATAAACACAAAGCACTCTGCAGGTGCTGATGGCCATGAAGACTCTAACCTTCAGCACACACTGTGGATATGGACAATTACTCAAAAAGGTCTGCAAGAAAATGAAGGAAGGGACTGTGCAGTACCTATACACAAACAAGCAAATCTCATTCTCTCTAGCCACTATCCCCAGGATCTGACTTTTAACTGCATCTTCGCTATGGCAGGTCTTAACAATTTTCCCCATGCATTGTCATTCTCTTATAACTACTTGTGAAACTCTAGCAGCAACTGCTGCACCTGGTGTTACAGCCCACAAATCAACACACATTCCCCTAAATAAAAAAAAAAATGAGAACGGTTTAAAGAAAGCACACACGCAGCCAAATTAAAAGAGTATTTGCCATATTCCTACTTCATCCCCCTTGCAATAATTGTATTTCATGTACTGCAAAAAGCTAAGGAAATTGAGCTCCTTATCTATAAAAACTACCGTACTTCTTTTCTTAAAGATTTGTCGCCAACAACAACCAAACGTCACATGAGTGAAAGTCTGAATGATATTGCGCTCATGTGATTCTGTTTCTATGCAGGCTAAACCTCTCTTTTCTGTTTTGCATGACTCCACAAGCTTTTTTGAGATTTAAGAACTAATCCTATTTCACCAAAACATTTTTGTTTGCCTTAGATCCAGTTCCCCCCCTCTCTCCTCTACTGGCAGTGGAAGTTCGGATTCTTTTCAGTTAGCAGGCAGAGGAATATGGGGAATGCATTTTTTAAAAACTTTTGGAGAATAAGTAAAGGACGTTGATTATAGCTCTTAGGAGAATTTTAGGTCTTTAAATCTGTCTCGTAGGTGTTGTTTTGGAGATGACTTACTTCCAAACATGTGGCACATTAGAGGGTTATTGCAAATGCTTATAAAACTAGAAGTGTATTAGCATTTACTAGAGCTAACGGGACTATCGTTTCAGCAGACACTACCCACCACACAGTTGTGTCAGTAATTTTTTCTGACAGCTACCATTTTCACTGTTTGACTATGAGGTTTGTGAAAATTACACAACCCTTGCTATGCTGTCCTCAGAGCCATGCAGTTGCCCCGTTCTCTGAGTTTGTCATTACCTTCCAACATGGAGGTAATCACAGGGGCATTTCACCGTAACATTTCGTGGATTATATGATAGAGAGAGCTGGTGTTTGTTTTCCTCCTCTCTGTTAGGCTTAGAGGTGTTTGGAAAACATTTACTGGAGAAAATTCTCATTCAGTCTTCTAGACAAGTCATTTATTCCTTGCTGTTCTTCTTGCAAGAGTTCAAATTTGGAAAAAAATCCTTTTTCTTCTGCATATTGGTAGAACATATCTGCAGCGGCTGAATGTACAAGCAAAACTCCGGTCTTATTTTCCCCCTGCATCACTGGGAGACAAAGTTAATTGGATAGCTGGATGAAAAAAAAACAAAAACATGATAGACAATATTGATCATCTACAATAGTTAGTCAGTGGACTTCAAGCAGTGTTCAGAATTCACAGCAAAACTTTATATAATTCCAACTATTTCTCCTTTCATATTTGGAGACCTTGAGCAGATCCAAAGATGAATTACTGTTAGAGTTCCAGCCACATTACAAGACTGTGGCAATCAGTGATGCCATTTCAGTGATTTACACAGGTGATTCTTCTCCAGAAGAAACGGAGAGAGGAGAAGTGCTGCAATGAGCTCATTGCTCAGCAGAAGAATTTAATGGAAGGAAAAGAAAGAAAATCCAAGTTTGAGCCAGGAATATGCCCAGATGAATATGCAAATAAGAAATTTGTGGGCAGACATTTTCTCTGGATTTTTTGACAAATAATATTTGGCCTGTGAAAAGCCTGCCTAACAGCTACGTTAGGCAGGCCTGTGGGAGAGCTAGAAGATCAAAGCAGAGAGACTTTGTATTTAAAATCTGGAAGGATGATTAACAGATACGGAGAAGTCTTCAGAGCAAATGACAGGAAATGCCACTGAGCAACATAGTCACTGCTGTACATGAGGTATGACTAACAGCTTCATATTGCACCTTTTCTCATCCTCTACACTGATACCTCCCTGCCTGAAATTTAATTTCAGCAACTCTTCATTAAGCATTTCTACCAAAATTAAACAATTTTAACCCAAGTCTGCAACAGCAGAATTTCTAAGTACAGCAAACAAATACCTTTTAGTCTACTTATCCGATAAAAGCACCTATGTTGCTTTTACTACACACATCATATAATAGCGCATACAGCTACTGTAATAATCAGATGGTAGGAAACACTCTGGATGAAGAAATAGCTACATTTATTTTAGATAAAAGCCACTGCCATAGAGCATGGTTCTACTCTATGCTGAATTATGTATGAGTGCATTTCTTGATGAGCCTAAAAATAATACATGCTTTAGATTTTTAATCCATTTTAAGAATTAGAACATGAACAAATACAGACATCTGAGATTTTCCTACTTTCAGTACTTATGGCGGGGGTTGTCCACATCACTTATCATGCAGTCATTCTGGAAGTAAATGGACTGAGTTTTCTTGAGAAGTCAGTCAAACTGCAGTCAACTGAAAACCTCAATAGAGAGCAAGTCATTCCTCCAAATGACATTCAGTTTGTAGAGGAATATTTCGCAGAAGCCAGTGGGATCAGTAATAATACAGCCAGCAAACTGCAGGAAAAATTAAGTGTGTCTTGAGGATAGCTGGGGAGTGCAGGAGTAGGAAAAAGAGGTCATGACTAAAACTAATTATTATTTGACCAAGAGGCTAAGCTGGAAAAAATGTAAAAGCAGAAGTTTCAGAATATAAACCATCTCATTTTTAAACTAAAGGGAAATATTTCTCTTTGGACAATTTAATATTTCATGTTAAAATATTTTTATAATGTTAAGTTTTCATTTCAAAATTCACCTAGCTTTAATTGAGCTGGCAAATATTTTAGGCTGAAAAGCAAAGCCTTATACATTGTTTTGCCAACAATTCTGTAATTGCTGTTTCAGTTCAATTCTGGTTTTGTTTCTTGCAAAGTATTTGGTTCAGCCACTAAGAGTATGAAAGCAAACAAAATTTACCATCTTTAGCTCCACAATAATTCACAGTGATTTTAGTCCAGTGTGGAATGCAAGTCCTCATAGTTGGGTAAAATCATCAGTTAAGAATCTTATGGTATAGGTGCCCATATGATTAAGGTAAGAACACTGCCATTAGTTGGTACCTACACTGGCAGGCATAGCTAAGAGGTATCTTTCAGGACTCAGGTGTGTTCACTTTCTCCAAGCCAAACCCAAAACTTCAGCAGGGATAAATAAGGCAATGGACTTGCATTTTTAAGTACTGCTGTTCCTAAATGCTGACAGTAACGAATGGGCAAAAGAGTAAGACTTCACAGCTTCCTCTGAGAAAATCTGGGCAACTGATTCCCTGTCTTTGTTGCCATTAACAGTAAGCTGCCTCTAAGCTCTTACCTAGGCATAGAAAAAAACATGGGCCAAGGAAACAGTTAAGAAAGAGACAGAAAAATAATGAAAATTGCTGGAAGTTTGCTTGGTATAGCGACTTCTGAGGTCTTCTCTTAGAGTCTCCTCCCTTCCTCAACAATTAGCATTTGTACTTTGACTCTTTTGTGCCTAGTTTGGAATGTTGAAAATAATTAGTATTTCAGCAAGGATAAAAGGTTATGCAGCTTGAAGTCTATTACTTACAGAGAGGTATACCCCAGAGGACAGTTATCACACAAACATGCCTCCAACCCAGAAGTGGAAGGACCACTTCCAAGGATGAAAAAGCAGCTCAGTCATTATTCATTTTTATTACAGTGGTACCCAGGCACTGGATAAATATTATTTCTGTCTCAGTAGTCTCTTGCTGAGCCAATCAACAGGATGCCAATTAGTGATCACTTTCTAATCTTATTTTTAGTTCTCTACTTGAAACATCTATTTACTGGTAAACTGACCGAGGTCTCTTTACTCACTTGAATGGTTCAAACAAAATTCAGCTGAAGCTGAATCAGCAGCTTGATTGTGAATAAACAAACAGATAGATACAAATAAAATAATGATGCCTTGTTGCTGAGCTGTTAGCTTGTTTTTCTCTCCTTCCTGGAGAGTTGATATCAAAGATGGAAAAATATTCAATTCTGAGGTCACTTATAACTTTTCTGATGGAATATTTGACCAAATATGTTCAAGCCTCATTTCCTACAACCGGCTGTAAAGATACATTGTCCAATTAAGCTTCAGATAAATATTAAGTAAGATAAATAACTTAAACCATTTATAAAAGCAACCTCTTAGGAAACAGACAGGCCTGCTATAAACTTCTTTTATGAATTAGTGTGAAATTCAGCCTTTGGACCAGTTTATACCAGCTTAATTTCTATTAATTCTTAAAGGCAGCCAGTATAAGTACTGTGAAAACAAAAGAAAACAAAAGGAAAATTAAGTTTTTTAAAATTTTAAACATTATTTTATGCAGCCAAGACATGCTGCTACTTGCAGTTCATAAGAGCTACATGCATTTATTCTTACTGTTAATACCTTTGTAACAAAAATATGAAAACAAGAACAAGCAAGAAAAACAGAAATCTAGGTACACATATATGAATGTATGTGTCCATGTGTAAAAAATATCTAGGCCAGATCAAATTTTTAATTATCATGCTGTATATGCAAATGTCAAACATATTAGCAAGTTGCAAAGACAACACACAAAGCACAAAACAGTTAAATGTCAAGAAAGCGTAATGTATTTTTAATTTTCAGTCACTCCTACAATGTTTCTGTGTTCTATTCAGTAGTCAGATATGAAATGACATCTTTCAAAGAAATAACTTAGCCTACTGCCCCTAAAACAAACAAAAAGAAGAAAACATTCCTTTTCTGCCCCAGGATACAGAAAACAGAAAGACTGTTTGGTCTGGGTAGTAATTAAATGATACTGAGGACAGCATGTGTGTGTTTATGTACATGCACGCATTCACCATTTACTCTGAGTTACAATTAAATGATATGTTTCTAAGCACACACACTTATCTTTGCCAAATTAAAGAGCACAGAAAACCAGATCAAACAATACACAAAAATCAGCTAAGAGACAAAATGCATCACATTTCAGGCTTTCCTAAATCTTTTATGTAAGAAAAGTTAATAATTAATACATGTAACTCTTCAAAAAGCACGGTCCTATCCTGGCAACTAACTTGAGGAGCTTTTGACTTGTTTGAATTCATTCATAAAGGTTTCTCTTCTCTGCTCATGCAAGTAATTATTCTTCTCATTCACACCATTTACTTTAAAATTTTACCATGAGGCTGTGAAACATTTTGAATCATTGAGATGGAGCTACCAACGTGACTAGAGCATTACTAAACAAAACTAAGGTTACAATCTTTGCATAAAGTCATTCACAGATTTATAACAATCTCTAAAGCTATGCTAAGTTTGTACTTATTGCACTTCTGAGCCAGATACACTTACTCAGCAGAAAATTAATTTTATAGTTAATACACACGACCAAGTGATTCCATGGAGAATTCTTCTGTCTATGTTCAAAAGCATTTATCTATACAGCAATGAAATGTCACTATAATTACATTTTATAAATGTTTATAGCTCACCTTTCAAAACAGCTAAATAAAGAGGAATTTAACAGAAAATTAAGGTACTTAATGCATACTGAAAAGCAGAAATTGAAAGGAATGTTTATTTTTTTTAAGTGTTGTTAAAGGAGAAACAAGCTGTCCATCTGAACTGACTCAAAGATTAGATTACCATTAGAATTCAGATGTATGAACAATTTTTATTTTTTACATTCAATAGCTTAGAAATGCATGCAGCCTTAATTGCTGTCTCTACCCTACTATTCTTGAGTAACTGTTTTCTTCTCTGCTTCTGTATAGGAACTACAAAAGGTCATGTCTGGTAGGCAGTCTGGTAACCAGTCTGGTAGGCAAGAGAATAACATATTGATGTTTCCTAAAGGACATTTGAAATTTAAATGTGTTTCTGACACACATTACTAATGTCTCTGCTTAGCAGTATTATTGTCCTTAGTAACAATACTTATTTTCAGATTAGTATTTTGCGTATTGTATATATTACGCATTATTTATCTGTGGGTGAGAAAATTTATTCATATTACTTTTAATTTCTCTAATGTAACATGGCAGTAGATTTTTAATTTATACTGCATATTCACCTTCCGTTGCCCCACTGATGACTACGTGAGAAACTTTGTCAACTATCAGATTAGTCAAACGGTTCTACTGAAATAAACCACTGAATTATCAGAAATGCAAATGCAGATAAACAGTAAGGAAATATCCCACCAGTGAGCATGCCCACTCGATTCAAATGCAGTTAAGAATTTGCCTTTATCCATCTGCCTTTCACCTACCACCTACATGGAAATGGAAAACCATACCTGAAGTCTAGACATGCAGACAGGATAGTGGGGGCAATACACAGATTGCAGGTACATTTGCCATCTTCCCCACAGAGGACTCTTATGCAGTTGCCCATCTTGAGTTCCACAGGAAAAAAAAACAACACACTGTAAATAAACCACTACCACTGCTCTCTGAGGGGTTTTTTGTGGAGTTTTAGGCACGATGGCCACTGAAGGATTTGCCTCATCAGCTACCTCTTACTCTCCACAGAACTTACATTAATGATTCAATACAAATATTTTCAGAAGTTTTTCAACATCCATGGCCTTATTTTTATTCTTATCCATACCTGAAGTAATTGGGCTAACTTCTGTCTGAGTTGAGAGAAAAATTATTTTTTTTTCCTACACCTTATACCACAAACCTTCTCTTGGTCAAGGTATGTCCTTTGCTTGCCCTGGCTCAGTTACCTTAGGCATCAATACTGTCAACTCCTGTGGCCTATACAATCCTAACTTTCTAAATGCTAATTTTCTTCCAGTTTCCAGTCTTGCAAGACAGGGGAAGTAAAGCTGAACTCTGAGAAATGCAGTCACTAAACACACTGTTTTGCACCTGAGAGTCTAACTTCATACTCAGTCAAGGATTCCCCTGTATGCTCTTTTGAAAGAGCCCCAGGAATATAATTCATTTCTTATGCTTTCATCCACTTCACACAGTCATTAGACCTGAAATTTTTCACAGTGAAAACACACACAATACACTGAACTCTGCTGTCTGTAGAGATACATCTCATATTTGTAGCACAAGAGCACACAAAAGTCAGCCACACTGTTCTGAATAACTAGTTCAGAAGGCATCGCCTTTACCCTTGAGGCTGCACAGAAAATAGAGATGATAGAACATCCTAATCTGGGACTACCTGATTTTATAACCTTACTGTGCCTTAAAAAGTCTTTTGCATATGTCAAATATTTTTAAAAATCAGCCTACCAGCAAAGGTGAATCTTCTTAATGTTTAAGTTTACAATTAGAATTATTGTTCGGAGGATTTATTCCAACACCAGTTTCTACTCACCATAACTACACTGGGATTCCACATAACATAGCTGGTAAGAATGACTTATTCATGATGCTTTGATATGAAGTTTATCTAACAGAACTTGGATTTAATTTCTAAGTACAGAAAAATGTTGAATGCTACTACTTGATTTCTGAAAACTGTTCTAGTAAAATGGTACCATGAGAATATCAAGGCTTAAATTTAGTAAATACTTCCTTAATTTTCAGCCACTTTTCTTAAATTCATTAAATGATTCTGTGTCTGTAAATGTGATGGTAACTGGATACTCCACTTTATATGCACTTCGTGCCCCAGTGACTTTAAATACTATTTTACACTCTCAATTGAACATTAAAAGGGCAATGTTACACACTAGGAATTTCATGCATCTGTCTTAATGCTGATTATTGCACCAGAGAACTGTCTTCCAAAGCCATCCCAGAATTATCTTACAGACATTATTCAAGAAGAAATTGAGAAAATCCTAATCAGGTCATCCTTCCAAAAATGAGGAAGGAGGCAATAGAAAAATTTGGTGTTAGTTTCTTTTCGAAGTAGCATTTGGGGTTTGGTTTGGGTTTTTTTTTTTTTTGCACAATTATGAAGGCTTTTATTTTTTTTTAAAGGCGAGTCAAAAAAGAAACAAAAGGTCATTTTTGCAGTATTATCTGACTTCAGGAATCACAACTTGTAAGGAAATGATGAAATACCATGGAGATGGCATGGGAAAAAATTATGCCAGAAACAGAAAATTAAAATTAAATTTAAATTAAATTTAGTAATCTGTCTCTATCATTACAGCCAAATACTCATGTATGAAAAGCATACTCCTTTGGTGCCCCACTTGCATCCTCTAGCACCATCCTCACTGAAACTGGTGTCTTCTAAGATCAAATCTTCAGCCTGCAGCCTTCTTCACTACTTACAGTAGGGCAGGGTTTCACAAATATTTGTGGAAAGGAAGCACTTCACTGAAGTTCCTTGTAATTCCTACTTCTACATACATGAAAAGTTATTTGACCCTCAGGAAGCTGAGATATTATTATGTGTATTAGTAAGTACCCTTTGAAGTATATTTTGAATGTATATCGTATTTAAATATAAGCCTTTACCTTATAATGATCTCAAACAGCTATTCATACAAATAACTAATGTTTTGTTATTTCTAGGAATACAGCAAAGATTACCACAGCTTGATTAATTTGTGAAGAAATTCAATTCCTATCAACCCTCATGTTGCTAAAAAGCATATTGGATAACAAGATGAGGGGAAAAAAAAAAAAAAAAAGTAAAAAACCTATAACTTTAAAATACTCCTGAGTTTCTCAGAACAAAGATATTTTGACCACTGTTACCGTACCTTTGAACGTGTACAATCCTGCTGCATAAGAATGAAAAAAGTGAATATGAAAAGATGCCATCAGTCCCATCCTGTTAAAGCTTGCGACCACCACAGCCACACAGTAGCTGATAGGTGAACGTAGCTGAAGGACACCTGCCTTCCACCTTCACAAAGAATTTGGCGCAAGAAAGCAAATTGCTTTGAGTTGACAGATACATTTTTCCTCCCTTATTACAATCTTGTTTTCCTATGCATGAGCTTCTACGCGCACTTCCACATTCACTCGTTGGTCATCTCAAACAGAAAGGAAGCATCTAGGAAAAAGCCACAGTACTGGATTATGGGGGAGGGGGAGAACTTACAACCAAGCTTCCAGGTCATCACTGCCTCTGCAAGTTGATTACTCAACTCACTACTAATCTGCTGCACAATGCAATTTGATTTCAATTTCCCAAGGAGGTGGAGGAAGGGACAGAGGAGAATGTATCCAGCTGATGAAGCCCCGCTTAGGTTAAAATCTGTTGAAAGCTCTCTGCAGAGAAATGCACAGAAGGGACTGCAAACAGAATAACGACTGTTCATGTTTCCCCACTACCTTTTCCTTTATTTAGGTAACAAAAATGTTTCATAATCATGAACATTTTGGTCAACTTTACTCACAATATCTTCTAAGACATACCAAAATTCTACCTCAGAAAAATGGATTTTTTTCCTAATAGGAATAGAAGGTGATTCAGTTTCTCAAATTTTTTTCTTAATCAAAAATTGTAAGATTTTGGTAATTAAAATTAGTAGTGGTACTTGATATATAGCTTAAAAATATTTTTCCTTCTCCTGGAGGCAAGATTTAAATACCTCTGGCACCATCATAGGACTAAAGAATTAAAGAATTTATTTGCCACGCTACCTTAACAAAACAGCTCCTGAACATTTAATTAAAAACTCTGAACTTATTTTCAGTGTTTTGAAGAGGGAGCTTGATAGCGATTTATATTTTGCAAACCTGGTTTGCCTCATTACATGTACATTTCAACATTAGAATATCAAAGACTTTGGTCAGCTTACTGCCAGTCTCTTCAGCAGTATCCTACTGGAAGTTAGTCAGTCTGCATATTTCACAAAACCAGCTCATTAGCTTCTTATCTACCAACCTGCTTAATTACATCATATAGTACAACGTCATTAATTTTAACAGAAGTTCTATGTCATTCTACAGACTGATTTTTATATTTTGATCCTGTTTCTAATAGATATTTTGATCCTTGCTACAGAAAGTAGCATTCAGACAGTATGGAGTTCAAAACAGATAGAGCTCATTTTGTGTAACTTAAAGTGCCAAATGCAGCACATGAAGTAAGAGAACATTATGACATAAGCCATGATTCATAACCGTTCACCTTTGAATCTGATCAAAATGGCACTTCTTCAAAGTTGTATCTGCTCTAATCAAACATAATATATAAGCATCAAGGCACTGTCACTCAAATATTTAGAGAAGGGTGTTTTTAATTATACAATTGAAATATCTCAACTTCATTACACTGGCAAGATTTACATGAGCTTATTACGACTTTATAGACTTGATCTGGTTTAAATTATGAAACTCCTTTATAACTTCCTATGTAAAGATCCAGATTAAAATTTCTTTAATCAGCTCAAATGTTTAACATTTGAATTAATCATTCTTAGAGTGTGCTTTTCCCAATAGGGACTTAATGCACACACACAAAATAGGTATACAGATTTACTCAACAGAAAAACAGTGAAGTAAACAAAGCCAAGGCAGGTGCTCTAGCACAGTGACTGAGAAGCAGTTGGCACTAGGTATGACTTGGGCTGTACAGATTTCTTTTTAAAGAGTCTCAATACTTCAAAGACTATTTTTGAAAATGGTCTTCTAGATCCACTTGACCCATATATATATATATATATATATATGTCCACCAAATCACCAGGGCAATTCAAACATCATAACATTTTTTGGTCAAAACTTCACTTTATCAAAAGTCCAACCACTCGCTACTTACCTACTTCACCCAGATTTCCACTGCAAAGAAAAATAAAGGATCCTAGCTGTGCAGGTGACTCTCATAACTAATACACTGAAATGCATTTGGGGAATCCTGGATCTGATTAATTTTGAGTGATCTGAGATGTGAAAGCTGTGCTGTCAATCAGAGCAGGGACTTGGAGCAGGTTTCTCAAAAGCCAAATCTGTACCTCAGAATCCCTGACAAGGGAGTGACACATTTAAGTTTCCATCTCAATGGAAATGTAAGTTTTATAACCTCTATACTCCTACAATTGGTAAAAATTGTCTGGTTAGCTGTACAGGGCCATGTTATAAAAAAGAAGGATGTGTTGTATTTTCATTATTTTAGCCTGACCGAGACACCCTTTTTAAGTATCACCTTCTGATCGACCCAGCCAGCCATCACAACCACTGGTAACGTATGTGGAGCCTTTACAAAGACAAAATTACTAAAACCAGCTGTCAATATTAGGATCCCTGTAGAATAGTTTCAAAAGCGACTAATACTCTGAAAAACTGAAATTGTTAACTAGATTTCATTTTAAGAAAATAGGTGTTAAGTATTTTCTGAGAAAATAAGCCTTTGTAAGAGGTCTTATGTAGATAACACAAAAACTGAGAACCAAAATGGCCTCTGCACGTATATAAAAACTTCTTGACAAAGTGCTAACTGGGGTACCTGCCTTGAGAAGTCCATGCTTTGAATTCCTGAATGCAGACTGCTTCACTGATGTCATGAGAAAAATCTTCACTGTAGTAGCTTTACCAAGAAATTGGAAATTCACTTCAGTAGATAATACAGGTTTGACTGTTACAAAGGCAGCAGTTACCATTAAGCCTGACCAATTTGCAAACAACAAAAGAACACAATTTTTGAAACACCAGAACACAATTACTCTCTAATACTTTAATGTCCGATAGTTCTCCAAGTTAATTGGTCAGTGCACAATGTCAGAAATTTCATAGAAAATATTATGCCACAAAGGCTTACAGCATACCATTTTCCTGTGAAGAAAACCATCCCTCTCTCCAGGTCTGTCTGCGTAGATACAGCCCCTAATTCAACAAAGCCCTTACGCCTGATGTTTAATGCTTTATTTCAGCAGAATTCAAATGCTCATGTAAGTGCTTTGTTGAACAAGGAGGGATTTAGGCATATGCTTAAGTACTTCACTGAACTGGGACCATGCTACTATTTATAGAAAGCTTTTTGTTCCGGTCTTATTGTTCAACACTTACAGTCATCCTATGGCTTTTCCTTCTGTATACCTCACACAGCAAAGCTTTTAGGGCTAAAATTTTCTTCTAGAAGTTATAGGTTTAAAATCAGAATGGATATCATAAACTTCTCCAATCTCATATTTTTTTCACCATATTTACACAGAAATATGGAAAAAAAAAAATCAGGCTGAATCACAGGAAAGTTATGAAACCAGAAGTCATTTATAATAACAGGTTGAAAAAGCCTCTCCACCCCCTGCACTGAAGAGGACATTCACATAGGAACTAAATACTAATGTGTGCACCCATAAGTGTTCGTTTCAACTTCTCCAAGCATCCTTCAATGTGCTCCAATCCATAGACAGAGAAATTCAGGCAGGGTTATGTCTGAAGCAGAATTTTATTCAACTTGAAAAGACATCAGTGCTGTACACCCATTACTGCTGCAGAGAGGCAGACTGGTAACAGGCACCGAGTGGTGTGTTAGAAGACAAAAATACTTCCAAATGACTTTCAGTTCAACAGCAGTACCTCTGTATTTTCATTTAGAAAAATATCTCTCTCTGTTGCAGAAGGATCTGGACCTGTCAGCTCATCATTCAGTGTCAATCAACATATTTTCACAAATCTTTGTTTTGATTAATTTGTTCACACATATTGATAACAAAAATTCCACATCTCCCTAAAAATCTCTAAATATTATATCTGCTTTATTAACAGTACCAGTGATCCACTGTTGTTCTTTTATAGATCCTATGTTCCCCACAAATACATACACGGGGCTTCTATTTTTTATATTTATACATAGGTTAACCAAAACCAGTGTCGTGCTTCTGGGATGCTTGAAAATCTGGTTGGATGAAACTGGTAGGTTTAATTGACATCCCTCTATTAGAACAGCTGCAAAAGGCATGTTTCCATCCAAAGCAGTATCAAATGCACAACTGTTTCAGAATTCAAATTATTTAAGAGGAAACAATTCATCTAGATATTTTTTGAGAATGGAAAGAAGGAGCTAAAAATGAAAGAGGAGAGGTAGACAGAAAAAGACAAAGAAAGGGAAGGAATGATGAAAACAGCCAGCTCCTCAGTGGTGCGTAACAGAGAAGGCTGCAGCATCGGACGTGCCTGTACGCTGATGGAGGGAGGCTGGGAGGGAAGGCAGGGCACTGCTGCTGTTGCGTTTGATGCAGAGCCCATGCTGCACAGCAGTGACAGCTACTGCACAGCCCACCTCCCACTTCCCTTCCCAAGGAAATCCACCACCGAGCTTTTGCTATTGAAAGCTGGCAGAGAGAAACTCACTTTGCCTGATTCTCTTGCACCTAGGGGAAGAGGGTCTTACACATCCTTGTAAATACAGCACATAAACAGCATCAGAGAAGACTCCATCATCCCTTTCTCCTGTAACTCATGACTTTCAACTCTGGCTACCTAGATGCACTGGAAGAGGCAAAATTATCCCCCAAAAGCACATTAATTCATCAGAGCACCCTAACAACATAACCCAAAGCCACTAAAATCAATGAGAGAAACTTTTCAGCATTTTCAGGAAGCACTGAATCAGACTCCAATAATCTTCAGTTGAATTATTAATGGTAACTTGTAAGCCATTATCATGGGAAGATTTCTATTAGTCACCAATTTAGATTGCAATTTTCAAAAACAACCAACTTATAGAGGCACAAATCCCATTGACAAGCCAACGGGACTTAAAATTCCATTTGGCTTCCATTCCTCCCCTTTTTAAAAAGCCTGCCCTTAATACATTCAATATTTCTACTGCCTTATCTATACCTTATTTGACAATCAGGCCATAAATGTTACCTGGAAATGGTCTCTTGACAAGAACTCAACACTTAGTGCTAAGTTTATAAATGTGATATTCCTTCCCTAGAGCAGGATGAAATTTTAACTGAAAGGGTATGCTGTTCTAGGCAGGTTCTTCTACTTGAAATGCACTGGTTCACAGAACGGTGCCTGCAAGAGGAACACCAAAAAACCTGTTGTTTTCACATGGAGAAGAAACTTGGTTGGTTGTGTATACATAAAACCTACCACACTTCACTTCTATTCAAGTAAGTGGCTTTAATACTCTTTTTGAATAGCATTAGAAATAACTGGCAGATAAAAACAGTGCTTTGCATTTTCCATCCAAAATTCTCAGTAGCTTTACAAGCAGTGATGAATTAACCCTTGAAACATGCAGGTTAGTTGCATACAGTAGCAGTTTAATTATTAATCTGAAACAACAGCCCAGCAAAGGCGAGCAACTTGTATGAGGGCAGAAAATGTCCCCTAACAAAGCAAGTAAAACCACACAGTGTTAGTTCCCCCATCCCATGCCCTAGCCATCGCATACATGCAGTTTTTTAATCTTTTCATGCTGCTCCCTTAAAGAGGAAACATAGTATATTATCACAGTGGAGCTGTACTAACAAGATAAAGGTATGAATGTGGAAGACATCACTAACACTGCAGTTGTATTTTATTCTAATAGGAAAGCGTTGGCTGAGATTTTAAGGGCAGCTATACATTTCAAGTAAGCATTATCACAAGTCAAGAGAATTCGCCAGCACATTGAAAGGAAGATGTGAAAGAAGCACAAAAAAAGAAGTGGAATTCAGGGCAGCAACTTCAGCAAACTCAGCCAAATGATTTGTAACATCTCTTGAAGAGATGATCAAGGAGTTCAGGAGAACCGATAGTTATCAACAAAGCCTGTATAAAATAGTGAGACAGATTATCTCAGTGCAGAGGGAATATAGAAAGCATTGTAAAAGACTATAACTGTTATATCCAGAGTCTTTAAAGGCTTTGACTATCAAAAGAGATTGTACAAAAGGTGAAACAAGAGGATTTAACAAAGAACAAGTAGAATAGAATAGCACAAACGTCTCGGGTATGATCCAGATGAGCCAACACACAAAAGGATCAACAACTAATGAGGGACATAAAAAGGCAAGAGGGAAAGGTTCTATAAATACGACAGAAGTAAGCGGGAGACAAAGATAAGCAGAGGTTCTAGGATTTAATGGAAAAGGAGAGAAAATAACAGATGGTTAAGAGAAAGCTGAAGTAAGTATTCAGTACCTCCTTCGTATTCTTTTAATGTCTCCATCTAAAGGATAATGAAAAGCAAAAAATTTTCTAAAGTGATTTTTACCAAGATGACAGGGCTACAGGCCTGAAGAAAAAAAGAATAGACTAAAAAATATCGAAAGCAGCCAGACATACTCAGTTTGATAGAGAATGAGGAAGTTCACTGCAGAGTACTTAAGGAATTACCTAAAGCCATCCCCAAACATTAGCTATTATATTCAATAATGCACGAAGGAAGGGTAAAGTGCTCAAAGGACTGTGGAGAGGCAAAAATAGTACGCAACTTCAAAGAGAGAAGTCTGACTCAAGAAACTGCAAACCAATCCACCTCTCTTTTATACCAAGGAAGATGCTGAAACAAGTTAAATGATCACATAAGCAACCTAAAGGATTAAGTGCCTGAAAATAATCAAACTGTCAAACCAATGAAATTTCCTTTCTGATATGGTAACCAGCCTACTAAAGAAGGAAAACCTAGTAATAGCTAATTTATACTGGCTACAGTAAGGCTTTCGGTAAGTGTCCAACATGGTATTTTCATGGGACAGTAAGGGCTGATATGAAACCACAGCTTAGCAGGGGACTGATATGAAATTGCAGCTTAGTGGGTGCACTGTTTCTTAAGAAACAAACAAACCACAACACAAATTAAAAGTGATTACTAAAATTCACTGTCAACAGAATGCAATTTCACATGGCACACTGCAAGAATACATCTTACAGCTGACTGCATACATTAACAAATTTCAACAGAGAAAAATGTGAAGTAAGCAGGTAGAGTTCATATCACCTTCAGTCCACAGGCAGACGAGATCAAAAATCAAAATAAAACCTAATATACTGAAGAACTTGTTGAAAACTAAACTGTAAGCAGAGCAAGTGCAAATCTAGAAATCAAGCAAAAATACAAAATAGAGACAAGCTGAGTTCTGCTGGAAGGGATCTGAAAGCCACTGTAGTCTATAAGTAACAAATAGTATAATGGTATTTTTAAAAAAGGCATATGTCATGCCAGAATGTGTAACAGGAGTGCCTCAGATAAAGTAACCTTTCAATTTCTCTCTATTGTCCAGAAAGTCGCAAAACCTGTCCAAAAAAAGGGAAGAAAAAAAAATCACAAGAAAATTTACAGTAAATGCAACTCTGTCTTGTCATGTTATTTAGCTAGGGAGCAATAAATGTTAGCAGTGCCAAGAAAAAATATGATGGGAACGCTGTTGGGTCACACAAAAAGCAACATAATACTGTATCTTCTGCAGGAAACAAACCTATTAACACTAACCCTCACGGACCATAATGGCATTTTCTTGTTCCTACTGCTCTCAAATTCTTTAGCACTCGACACAGAATCAGCAGGGCTACAGTGTAAAACACATTAATTTTTCAGAGTATTTAACCTTTCAAGAGGAATCATTCTATCTCTTCCAGAATGATTCTTGTGTTATTTGCATGTTTAACCAAAAATGGGCCTAGTTTTTGTCTGGACACTTGGTACTCACTGTAATTAAGAAAGAACCAATAGTATGGAATATATCTTTCCAGATAAAATTTTGACTTTTTGTCTTCATGTACTTACTTTCCACTATTTATAGGCCAAAACTCATGCCAGGCTTCTATCTTGAGTCCACAAAAATTGATTTCAAGCTAGTAAAATACTTCACATATTAGAAAAATTCTGGTGAACGTGTAGATTCTGTAAAGCAATGCATTAAAACTGCATTTGAACTGACTGAACTGACTGCAAGTTCAGTACAGAAAAGCACTTGTATATACACCCAATATTGCCACCAATGAGTTTTTTCCTGTGTAAATTCATTCTCAAAAGCACCATTTTGCTTTTACTATGACTGTAGGCCAGCACCTAAAAATACACAGATCAATTTCCTCAGATGCCAATGAATAAAAATCTTAATTTTTCTGGAACAAACTCTATTTACATTAAGCTTCAGCACCTGCTATGAAAAGAATTGCTAAGAAATCTGACGACAGCAAAGTATATTTTTCTGCTCTTGATTATCAGCAATTTCCTCCCCTAATACTGCTGCTTAAAAACACTGAGATGCCTATTAGAACACTTTCTAGGAACCCATCAACCTGTCAAGAGTTTCCAGTTTTGATGACAGAGAACATTCCCTGCAAACAAAATTCCTATTACTTCAATCCTCTCAAAACATTATTAGCCTGTTTAAATAATAACAATATTACAAAAAGGTTGAAAATACCAAGAAAATACCTGCATCACAAAAAATGAAGTGATGGATAATCTAATATATGGGCCTATTGTGTATGTTCTGCTGAAGGCAATCACACCTTCCATGACAGAAAGTTTCCCATTAGTGGGAGTAACATCCACTGATGAAGAACTGCTATGCAAGAAGCAGGACAGAATAGATACAATCAGCAAATACATTCAAGGTGACACTGTGACTTTTGCACAAGAAAGCTATCCAGAGGCTTGGAAAGTATCTCCTGCTCATAATGAGATATCAAAAGGAATACGCTAGGTGTTAGCCTCACTGTTAACCACCGAGAAAAAGCTCCTATTCATCGGAAACTCCTGAATCCCAAAGTATTTTAAGAAGAGATACATGTAATATGAAGTGGACATCAGCAACTGCAATACTGATCATCCTGCTGGATGATTTTGTATTAGTGATACTTTTCATGAAGTCCAATATAAGTTACTTTAGGCATCTTAATAACTAAATTAGGCAAAAGATAATTCCCCAAACACTACAGAATTAATGACTTATTAATCTTAGAAATATAAATGCTGAATAGAGACAGCTTCGGTATTCTGAGCTTCATACTGCACAAAGTTTTTCAAAACCTGAAATGCACATCCAAGGTCAAACTGCTGCAAAGCTTGGTGGGCGTGAGAGGGAAACATGATTCAGTCTTGCAGCTCCAAATCCTGTCCCTTCAACAATTAAAATTAATCATTCCTTGATGAATTTGCAAACCCACATGATGGTTTCCATATATCCGTACAATGCACACATAAACAGATGGCTACATGTAGGCAGGACAAAGTACCTCCTTCACAAGAAGCACCAATGAAAGCAAGCAGTTTTGGTTCTGAAAAACCCAGTGCTATTACTTTTTAAAGATGTTTCACTATATAATGAATAAATTGTGTAAACAAAGATACTTGTATTATGACAACTGTACCAGCTAGTACACTGTTGCTGCTCTTTCACAGACATTCAGGAATTGTACCACAACGTTGCCTTCACAAGTATTTTTCACTCCAAATATGGCAACTTCTGGAAGCTGAGCTTGGGATGTATGGCCTTGAAACAGGAGCGACAGGAAGACTGTAAAATCTGCCAGCAATGTGAGGCCTTTAGATGAGAGGAGAGAAAGAGCCTAAAGCAGATAAATAAGCTTCTGCCAGAGAATTGCTATTGAGGCTGTGAGGGCACGGACCTGAGCATTCAGACTGAAGAAACTCAAGCTCCTCAGAAACTGTGTCTCTTTCTGCACACTTAGAAGTATGCAATGAACCCTCCAAAACACACTTCCTATTGTAGGTGTTAAATATGTAGCAACTTCTGCCTTCAAGAAACATTTAAAGCCTTTTTGGTTTACATTCCAGTGTGTGGAGGGCGTCCCTGCAGTGCACCAGCTATTTTATTTATATGTTACAAAATATTCAAGAATTCTGAACGTAAGGTTCAAAATATGTGAAAACAAGGCCTTTAACATAATGAACTTTAGATGTGAGTCCATGCTGATGCGTATGGGGTGACCCAGAAAAATGCCAGTTAACACATCACTTGGGATATGCTAGATTAGATCAAAAAAATGTGAAAGAGTTGGTCACACCTGTAAAACAGAAGTCTGAGATATTTCACTACTAAATAGCTCCATTTACGGAAGATTAAATTTTCTTCAGAGTAGGCTTTGGCAAAAAATATGTGTCTTTCCGATTTAACTGATAATTTTGTTGCATGAATATACCTAGACCAACATGTGTCTCAGCTACTATGACACACATTACTGTCATGTCTATTATCCTATTACACATAAATATTATTTGTCCACGCTCACTTTTCCTTTCTCAAAGATTTAAAGTATTTTCTTTTCAGATAATTAAAACTATTTTATCCTTTTGCATTTGTCACTTCTAAAAATAAACAGTCTTCATTTATACTTATCTTTATGTAGGGTTTTTTTCTTTCAAAGGACAACTAAGTGCCACTGAGTCCTGCAAATCGCAAACATTTACTGCACAGTAGATGTTATAGTAAAGCTTTGGTTTTAAACAGAATTCTTAAGTATATCTGACACACACATTCCAGTGGTAAGCTTCATCAGAAGTTTGAACTTTGTTCAAATGTTTATTTAAAAATATTTCAGCAGGTTTAAAAGTTTTCACACAATTTTGTTTAAATGTAAATATTCTTCCCGTTCCAAATTATCTCTTCGACTATCATCTCCCAGCAGACTGTCACTAAACCAATCACTTAACTCTTGTATAATTAACTCTGCTTTTTCCTCATGGTCAACACAGATTATTTCTCCCCAACTGCATTCATCATCCTGTACCTATTCTGAAGTAACAATTCAAGTTTTAGAGTATTTTGAGTACCAGAATTTTCTTTTTAACCTCACTTGCTATACTTTAAACTGTCTATTGTTAAGTTTTGGACAAATAACTGGAATATGCAGGTTTTGTGATTTAGCTAACTCTAAGCTAGCACCTATCTATATTCAGACAAATAGTCCTACTTTCTAGTCACATCACTAAAGTTACTGTGGTGAGTGATCTGCAGCACTTTATTTATAGCCAACAAAGGATAAAGAACCAGACAAATGTACCAGGTTTGACTCTATCTACAGAGGTAGCTAATACCATCTGAGGTGCCCCACTACTGTGTCTGATACGTGACATGGGACATAGTGGAGACTCACAGGCCTCTGAAGTGGCGTGAGAGGCCAGGAGGCCCCGAGGCATCTCAAATGACATCAAATGCCTATTTAAGGAAAACAAAACCAAACCCACTGGCTCTTATAATGGTCCATTAGGTCTCCCCATTGCACTTCTCCAAAATTAATCTTCTTGATGTGACAGCATTACAGCACACCATAAATTATACCCATTATCTCCCCATGGAACTTGTCAAAACCAATAAAACTTTACTTAGCGTAATCATGAAATAGGTTCAAATAGGTTAATCAGGAAATGGTTAAAAGATATAGTTTGGATAGAGAGACATGCCAAAAATTTGGATCAGTCTCACATTTGATAGCCTAGATAATCAAGAGGTTGTGGTCTTGAATTTATAGCGTGTGAGCAAAGGACAATACTGGTAATGACATTAAACCAAAATTAAAGGTAAGATAATACCCTGCATTCATTCCATTAAATGTTAAAATCAAAACGTTAATATTGACACCAAACTGGACATTTAATACATATCCTTTTGCTTGAGAAAGAACTTATAGCAATGCTCACTTTGAAAATGGTGCTCAACACTACATCACAAAGCCGTTAAAAAGAATACTGAACTAGTTTATTAGCAAGATACACAGACATAGACAACTGCTTCTTCACATAGAAATCATGAATATGCTGAAGTCTATTTAAGTCATCACATGAAAATCAGTCATGTGGAGATGAATGGACAGGATCAGAAACGAAGTGCTACTTGTGGACATGACTGTATGGACGACGTCCCACTCAGTTTCAAAGAACTGCTTACATAACTAAGGGCTTGCAGGATCTACCAGCAATATACCTGTATTCTTCAGAAGATTTCTTTTTACTGTTTGGGAGTTGAGTTACAGCAGTGTCAACTTTCACACTGTTTATAAACTTACATTTTAGTTTATTTCAGTAGCAGTGAAGTCCTACTCTACACCATTGCTTTCAGCTTGCCTATCTTCCCAGCACTTTATCTTGGTATCCATGCTTCTCAAATATCACTTTACTACAAAATACGCTTTAAATAAAAAGAAAGTAAAGAAAGTATTAGCACAGGATTAAGTTGTGTTGGTGTAACGTGATAAAACAGCGCAACAATAAGAGGGAAAAAAATACAAGCAAAAACAATCAGCAAGAGATACAGAGAGAGAAGTAAACTTTTTGACAGTTTAATGAAGTAAAAGAGAGCTTTCCACCACCTACAACAGGCCTTTCAAAGACACATAACGGAAGACAGCGTTCCTTCTTTCACATCTCTAGCACAGCCTCCAAGTCAAAATCTAAAAAAAATAATCCATTCTGTTCAGTGACAATAGGGAAGCACATCTTGACCACATCCGTGCAAAGGTGGTGGCGACGGGGACTGCAGCTGCCACCTCAGCCGGGATCCAGCGGCACCGAGCGGGCGGCTCGCTGCCTGACCTGCGGAAAGTTATCTCCTCCCGACGCAGTTTTTCTCGGGCTCTGGCGTGCTCTTAACACTTCACTGGAGTACTGCGAGGCTTTGAAACCACACTTCACTGGAGTACTGCGAGGCTTGTAAAACGGGTTGAAATGCCCCCGTGAAAGAAAAAAAAAAAAAAAAAAAAAAAA
>NW_020799116.1:20128993-20145805 GCF_003259725.1 Athene cunicularia | reverse complement strand
CCTCCGCGCCTCGGGCCTGGCTTCCCGCCCGGGGCGCCCCCAGGGCCGGGCGCCCCGCGGAGGAGGGGGCCGGGGAAGGGGCGTCCTGAGGGGCCGGGGGACCCCCCGCCCCCAGTGTCACACAGTTCCAGGTACTACGTGAAAATTCGCCTCTGGCGCTCGCAAGATGTCGGGCACTGGCGGGAACCTCCGGCAGGTGAGGGCGGCTCTGACCCCGCCTCGGCGAGAGGGGAGTAATCCTGGGTCCGTGCAAAGGCACCACCACCATCACCTCCCCCCCGCTCTTCTCCCCTTAATACCGTTTTCAGTCAGAATTCTCTAAAAATATCACAACGGAAGGCCTAACCCTGATGCTGAGAGATGGAGAGTCCAGCCCTGGGACACAGGACCTGTGGAAAAAGGTCTGTGTATTTTCACTTTATAAAGTACGATGTACAGAGAATGACCATGACACTCCAGTATTACACATTTAGTCAAAAAAAAAAAAAAAAAAACCCAAACACACAAACAAAAACCAAACAACCCACAATGCAGTTTGAGAATGCTCCTTTTTCTCACAACATTGCCAAAAAGAGGATGGCATCTTTGAAACATTGCTAGAGTAGTTAATGTCGGGTATTTAACCAAACCTTCCTGGTTTTACACATAGGATTAAATTAGATTTCGTAACAGTTCTGTTGTGCCATATAATCTTTTCACCATGAGAGTTAAAAACAGTTACTGAATGTCTCCAAAGCTGAACAGAAATAGGGAATTTTGAAGAGCAGAAAAAAGTATTTGGTAGATGAAATGGATTTTTGTTTGGTGTAAAGCATTCGTATACACCACACAACACCTGTAGACCACTAGAGCAAACAGCACAAGCACTTGACTTGGAAAACTGGAAATCTTCCACCACGTTTTACTGATGAATAGCAGCACTGGCCAGCCCTGGTTGCTGGAGAGATGATACACTGTTAATTATATTCTGATTACTATCTTGGCTTTTTCCTTAACACCATTTAAATTCCAGTCTTAACCTTATCTCAGCAAGGACTTAAAGAAAAAGTAGGACAGCCAACAGAACAAAAGTCCAAATCCCTCCACATCTTTTAAAACTATTTGTAACTCACTTAAAATCAGGGGAAGCTGTGACCATATTTTTGTAGTGCTTTCAGACATGCTTGTTAGCAAAATACAGACTTGTAGTTCTGACCAAGTTGTTACTAGCTTTGCAAAAATTAGAAACCTGTAACTATTCTGCAAATACCTAGACTCATTTTTCTCATTTGATCTTAAACCACGTGCTTACTGTCAACTGAGAATCAACGTTTCCCCTGCTACAGCTCTCTGGGTCATGAAGAAGATCAAACAAACTGAGAAAAACTAATCAAGAATAGCAACATTTCTGTTTTGACAATGCTTAGAAAGATAGCAGAGAAAGCCTGAATGAAATGTTTACAAAAATAATCATGCAAACATTAGGTAAATGTGGTACTATTTTCAGCTTGTGCTTATTAATCATTTAAAGCAGATGATGGGAGTACCATTTGAAAAGCATTAGATGTGCATTCTTACTAGCTGCATGCAAACACATTTGGCTGATAATTCTGCACTGCATAAAAACATGACATCCTACAGACTGTTTCCACAAAACTACTGAATTCCACACACAACCACACCTGTTAAACACAGTTCAGAGCTCAGGATTTAAGTCTTACACAGAAGGACAGCCTCAGAGCATATGATTCCTCACACCATAACATCCACAGCTGGTCAGCTACTGCAGCTGGGACTAATAATACCAGAGCAGTACAAACAAAGTATGACTTTCCTTGCCTCCTCTGCATCTTAACATATTTATACCCCATGACTGATTTTTTTTTTTTTATTTTTTTTTTTTTTTTTTAAACCATGGTAAAATAGCAGAAGTGCATGGCTGTTTATCAGTTGTGGTAAACAGTGAATGACAGGACAGCTTTCTTCATTTTAGTATCTTCTGCCAATGAAAACACCAACAGTCCCATGCAAACAGTTGTATAGAATTTCTTAAGTTTCTGCAGCTTTAGAAGCTATCCTCATATTTTTATAGAGTGCATGACAGAGGTCTCAGCATCTTTTTTTCATTTGAAAGTCTCTTTCCTTTACTACAGTATTCCCAGAAACTCAACCTCTTATGTACAGGTTTTAATAATATTACAAGATAAAGCATGATGTTAACAGTAGCAGCACCAACTAATCTACTGCAATTTAACACTTCTCAGTATGTTTTGGAAATTAGGACTATTCACCTTATGTTTTTCCCTAAATTCATTGCGTATTCTCTCACCTAAGATGAGGTTTAGATACTCCTTTAAATTCTTCCTCATTTTCCTGGTTAATGGGGGAATATATACATAATGGAGATAATCTACTCTGCCAAAAGAATGTAAAGGAGCAGAGATCATGTAATCACCAAACACTTTGGCACTCTGCTTGCCTCAAGTTTGAATAATCTAATAGTGAATTATACTTGTCAAACAGTTCTCAGGTTTCAGCTTCACATAATTTTCAGAACCTAGAGCTTAATTTCCGCACTAACAAAATGGAGGAGGCATTTCAAAGAAATTTCAAAAAGGAGGGAATAATAGATGCCAATTCTACAATTTATAGTTTGTATTGTTAGAATGAAATATTCATACTTTAAGCTTCAGCTTCTAAAATGTATGTATTCAAGCATATAACTAGGAAGTTTTCAGATGTGTACATCTTCCATCCCAAAGAATCCTTATGCACTTACAGAGTTTACTTTTGAAGTGTTGTTGGTGCCAAATGGCAACACTAAGAATGAAAGCGACAATACTTGATCTGCCAAAAATGTAGTACTACAAAGATTAATAGAGCAAAGTGCAATTGCAAAACCTGTCATCATTCTTTACAAAGCAGGCAGAAATGTTGTACAAGGCGTTGTTATACAACAATACGGAGCTTTGTGAAATACGAGGACCAGGACGGATATTTGGAGTACCCGTATTTGACTCACAGCCATGAAGTCCTAGTCTGTTATAACCAATTCGGGCATTTAATTACTAGAATGTTCAGGCCTGGCCTTAGTTGCTATTAAGAAAAAACTCCCATGGTATCATATTCCACCAAACTATGGCATAAATCCAGCATCTGATACAGTAGAAAGCATATCCCTGTGAATCGCCACTGTGATCTCCTGCGGTAATTTCACACCCTCACATCACAGTCTCCCAGTGAAAAGCCAACCAGTCCTAAATCTCTATTGTTTTTAAGAGTAAAAGTAATGACAGACAAAGGCTGTGGCAGTAATGCGTTCAGTGACATTGCCATTCCAGTTTTATAGCAGTCAGCAGGAGGAAGTTGCTTTTCTCATTTACCACTTGAATGTCATATGCAGTACAGGAGAAGACTAGGAGAACTTAGCGTAAAACTATCCTCCGCTTTGAGTAAAAAAAAAAAAAAAAGGTTGACCAGAGGATTACTAGATATACTGAGGTATTCTACAACCATCATTTCACAGTTTTAATTCAGTATCAAAGCAAAAGTAGCCAAGGGTAAAGCACACATTATATCTGCACTTAGATGAAATGACCTTGATACGGCCTCGCGTCAGCTATGCAAAAAGTAGAGGAACTTCAACTTCCAACTGCTGTTAGAAGCAGTTGTACAGGCCAGACGAAGGGCCTGAGCAAGGTTCCTATGCTGACCCTGCTGACACTAGGGACCCTGCCTAGAAATAAGATTGACTAAAAGTTACCAGTTGATTTCTCTATAAAATAAATGTGGTGCTTCAATGGCAAAAAGAATTCTCAAACTGTAAGTAATTTCTTAAACCTGACATAAAGTTGACAATCTTGTGCCCAGAAGCACTTAGTCAGAAACAACATAAAACGCCTCTTTCTGTGACATTTAGAACTTGATGGACGTGCCACAACACCTTTCTTTCATTAAAAGAAACAAAAAAGGTCACCAAACAAGAAGCCTGCAAAAGAGGATACAACCCCCACCACAACAGAGTCAGAATACAGCAAATATACAATCACATACTATGATCGTATATTTTCCAAAAAGACCACAAGTTAGTCTGCCAGATGCCTAATCTGACTTGGTTTGTCATAATCTACCAAACACATGTATATAAATGGGGGAAGAATAACTTTTTTTTACTCCTGAACTCATTAGCAGCCACAAAGTTCTTTTATTTGCATAGAGTAAATTGTGAGAAAGAGCTTTTTGCAATATTGAGACCTTTTTGCAACATATTGAGACAATCCTCTTAAGTTATGCAGCAAGTCTGCTTTAAAAAAATACAAAATCCTATATAACATCCATTCCACAGATTACTGTGAGAGATTGGTTGGTAAAATTAAAAGTTTTAGTAAGAACAGCATCATTTTTAGAACAACTTACGTATTTTATTGAATTTAGTTATTCAAAAGTAAGTATATGAGGGAAAATGCTCAAGTGGACGCAGTGTTGAATTAAAAACCCTGAAAACACTTCAGATGTGAGAAACAAAGGAGGGTGAAGTAGTGAACATTAAATCACAGAACAGTTATTTTACAGTTCAGAAAAAAAGGCAACTCTGAGCTGTATTTTGAGGACAGTAGCCATAATCATAAATAATCTCCTCAAACATGGTTCTTTTGATTTTTTTCAGCTGTTTGTTTTCTCAGAAAAAATATTGATAGAGTGAAATAGGCACCAGTTTGCATAATCCTTAGTGCTAGTAAGAAAGATTTTGAATGTGGAAGATAATTAAATCCTTGGGCATGGGATGTGGGTCATTTCAGAAGCAAGAGTAAAATCCAGAAAAGCAGTGAAAACAAAGCAGTATCTAAAGGTCAGTACTGGAAAACAAACTGAGTACTGGCAAACTTGTCTCAACATTCCTATAAATTTAATAGTCGGTCCTTCCTTTCTACAGCAGCTTCCCAAGGGGAAACAGAATAATTGATTTAAATACTTGTTGTCATCAATGTTTTCAGTAGAAATTTCCAGAAAAAACACCACACAAAATTCCTAACAGAAAATATCAATAACACAGAATTCATGTTGCGAATAAAAGTGGATTTAGCAAGGCAAACAGAATGTAGACATGGTCCCAGTGGTCATTTTATAAATACCAGATTTAGCTTGCTGCTGCTTGGGTAAGAATAATTAATTTGCTTTGAGAATAATAACATTTAAAATAACTTCTTTGGATTGAAGGTTGTAAATTACATTCATGCTATTTCGTTGGGAAGCCCACTTACCTTTCATACTTAAACCCTTAATAAAAAACAGCACAAGGGCAAGACAAACCTGCCAACATGCATTTTAAGCAAGTGATTGCTCTAAGTCACAGGTGCCAGGAAAAACAATCAGGAAGCCCTTGGATCCACTGAGGGGACCCATGTCCCTGCAAAAGGAAGTTGACAGTGCTATTAGACTGCTCTGCAATTTATCAACGTTGAAGTCTGCTTTTTCACTTTTTCAGCTTCTGGCCAAAACTTCTGCTAATGAATATAGTAGTTATTTCTCCAATGCACTCTATAAATAGGCACTTTGAATCTCTTAGCAATTACTACAAATGAGCTCTGAGGTGAGATGAACATAAGCATTCCTCTCAGACATGGACAGACACGGGCACCTCCAAGCCAAGTACTTGCAAATTAATCCCAGGATTACCGGCGGGCCTGACGCGATGTGCTGTCTCGGTGGTTTAGGTGGTTTCACTGCACACAGAAACGGCAGCAGGCAGACAGGTCATTGTCCTAGTGTGTACGGCCCCAGCGGTTGCGCGTGATCTCACCTCCAGGCTTTAACGCTTAAGAGTGGGTTCTTACCAGGATCTTACCTCTACGTTTAATGGATCATCGTGATTACAGAGGCTTATCTTCATTACACTGAACCACAGTGCTGAAGTCTGGAGGGCTTTTCTTAGACTGCAGTGTGTGTGTACTCCCATACACACATACACACATACATACAGACATCTATCTATATATGCATACACACATACATAAAACAGCGAAAAGAGAAGTAAAGTACATCTGGATGGCATTCCAGGTCTCCTAAAACCATTTACATCTCTCCATTATCTGGAGAGGAATTTAAGGTGACTACACACCTAAATTAGGCACTTGAATAGGATTAATCTCTTACATTGTTTTATAATTAAATATATATAGCTATCTATAGATATCTATAGATATCTATAGATTTTGGACATATATTCTAGCGATGAGTGCAAACGTCAGGCAGGAAAAAACGTGGACATAGAATACATTATGGATGGAATAAGTACAAGTAAGTACCTAAGTACCTTTTTACTTATTTTTCATTTGGGTTTTTGTTTTCTTGTAGCATTTCTGCAACATACTAATTTATATTGATCGGGAACTTTTAGGTAAAAAAAATACTCCTGGTTTAAAACTACTTGTAGGGGTTTTTTCTCAGAAAAAAAAATCTGATTTTATTTGCATGAGCATAAATTTATCGTCTCAACCGATTGCCCCAGATAAGAGAGGAAAAAAATCTAAAAAGGTTCTGTACTAATGGCAGAAAAGACAAACAGCCTCCTGGGCTGCATTAGGCAGAGCACTGCCAGCAGGCTGAGCAAAGTGACCCACCTTCCCTGCTCAGCAGTGGTGAGGCACATCTGGAGCGCAGCATCCAGCGCTGGTGGGCTCCCAGTACGAGGCACGGACATACTGGAGCAAGTTCAGTAGAGGGGCAGGGAGAGGTTTAGGGGACTAGAGCATCTGTTGTATGAGAGGTTGAGTGCGCCAGGACTGTTGAGCCTGAAGAAGAGAAAGAGAAGAGAAAGCTCAGGGGAATTTTATTCAAGTGGCTAAATTCCCAGCATCAGGGAATAAAGAAGATGGAGCCGGGCTCTTCCCAGTGGTGCCCAGTGACAGGACAAGAGGCAACAGGCACAAACTGAATTCCAGGAAATTCTATCTTACCATAAAAAACACCAAAACCCCACTTTTTTTTTTTTTTTTTTTTTTTTTTTTACTGCAAGTGTGGTCAAACAGTGGTGGAGATTGCCCAGAGCGGTTGTAGACTCTCTATCCTTGGAGATAGTCAACACCCACTGGACACAGGCCTGGGTAACCTGCTGTCATTGAACATGCTTTGAGCTAGGAAGCTGGAGGTGCCTTCCAGCCTCAGCCACTCCCTATCCCATACAGATGAATGAACTTTACCTCTCCTCTGCCACCCTGGTTGAACAGATTTGTTGAAACTTCTTATTCCTATCATTATGAAAAATCATCATTTAAAGTTTTAAACCGGATCTTTATCATCAGCAACAATTTACTAACAAAGAGCATCCAAACCACACTATCTCTCAATCTAACTTTCTGCACAACTTTTAATTAATCATGGATCAACATAGAGATTATTTTTTTTAAATGCTATTCTGAAGTGACCCAAGTTTCTCCAGACTTACAGACCCTGGAAATACTACCTTATCTCTAGCATTTTCTGGTGATAATTGGATTAAAACTAACTTGGGGATAGTATTTGGCACAGCATACCAATATATTGCATACCAAAAATACCCCACCTAGCACCTACCCCCTGAAGTTTTAAGATTTAATTACTTCTTAGAGATGGTTTAAACTTTTTCTTATATGTATGTGATATCGTAACATGAACAAGTAATTGAGAGAAGTATTATCCTCTTAAGACGGAATTTGCATGTTTTAGGTTTCTCTGCAACACCTACGCAAATGGTATTTTGCTACTAGTCTGCTGTTGCTTCCGGGCTGATGCATATTCTATCCTCATTTACAAATACTACCTAACGAGGCAATTATTACTTTTATATATTGCATTACAATTTATCTCACCAAATAAACAATTTTCTGATTGAATAGCAGAAAACCAAACCAATGTACCTTATTTCCTGAGCATGGCAACTAAAAAGGTTACTACACACAGCTAGCTGTCCTAATTATGCCTAGAAAGCTTGGATCTCAGCAGTGGGAATAAACTAGGGTATGGCAGAAAACAAAAGGTAGAATAACGTTTGAAAAGATGGCGGTGGGTGGTCTGTCAGTCCTTCTGTGATGGCTTGCTAAAACAGTTCTGGGATGACGGATAAGACTAAAAAGACCCTGAGTTTCGGAAATGCTCCTGTTTGCAGTTTGAGGACTTGTTTTCTCCAGAAATGAACGGGTTGGGATGAGCATCAAGACTTTCTCCCCAGTACCTCTGGTTAGTCCAAACTGTTTCCTTACTTTCTCTGTTGATGAGGAAATGGAGCTACCAAAGAGGGACTGTTCTGTTAACAGCGGAAGGAGGCAGGCAGGGCTAGGTCTGGGAAATTAAGTTATCACTGTTTCCTCTAACTTTTCAACGGTCTCTGGTTTATTTCTTGGTTAAACCAATGTTCACTAGTTGTTTCTGCATTTAGTCTGCAACAATTGGCAAAATTGAAAATACATTTTGATTCCATGTTCCGAGTGCTTCAGTAAGGAAAAATCTAGGAATTTCTGCACTAAGGCAAACATTAAAGGTTTAGATGAGGCAGAAAATCAATTCATCCAGTGCCAAGTAGTATCTGCCCAGATATTATGTTTATCTTGTAACCCGCATATAAGCACAGAGCAGTCTTAAGTGTATCTAGAATTATGCAAGACCAAAGAACGCAAACCTAGATATGAAAATACAGTATTTGAAAAAAGGTCGTTTTATCATACAAAAGTAAAGGAAAAGCAACTATCTTTCATGGCACAGCAAAAAGACACCAGCAAACCTTCATCCATCCCTTAAAACTTCTCACAGACTACACACTCACATTACTTTTAATGAATGGCGATGGCATATATTAATCAAAGTCTATACTAAAGCAGTAATTATTGCAGTTCTACACTTATACGGTGGTGTTCGAGTAGAGGTACGTAGTACAGATTAATATTCTTTTAATTATATAACTTACTGAAATCTGAATAAAAATGAAGCTATACAGTGGCATGCTCTTTGAGTTGGCAGTCGTAGTGGTTTCTCAGTGGTAGGCATACATAACAAAGCTTCACCAATCTCTCATCTTCTTTTCCCCCCTCTCCTATTCATTTATCATATGGTTACATAAAAACAGCAGGGAAATGAATTATGCATATTTTTTAGCACACTGAAAAGTTAATGAAAAGTTAAATACAACTTACGTGTGTGATTGCACAAAGCACTTATTTGACCTTGCTAAGCTCTAAAAGGCATTCTAAGATTAGCCTGGGATGTATTTCAAGTGTACAGAAAAATACAAAATTGGTTCTTAAAATGCTAGTACAGACTGTTTCATGCCTAAATCCTCATTATGTTCAGTGTATTTATAGGAAATGACTCAACTTTTAAGTGGGTAAAGACAAGTAAACCATCCTTTCTTGTGGAAAAGTGGTGCTCATATATTCAGATGCTACCTCATCAAGCTACAACCTTCAATAAATCATGTTTTGCATAGGAATGAACAAAGACTATGCAAATGTTTCCATGTACCAGTTTTTGTCAGTGATTGTGAAACACTGCAGCATTTTACAGTTGAGCAAATGGGAGGGAGGGGATAGAAAGAGGTGAGGAAGGGGAAAGGAAACCCCAGCCCTTCCACCCCTTTCAGTTTCAGGGTTTACATACAAGGCTGAGAACCCCAGAAAACCCACGATGACACTCTCAGCCTCCAGCTCATTTTCACTTTTCCATCATTTGTTACATCTCATTTTAATGTTAGGTCTTGATCCTCTTATTAGCCACAGGGGAAAGCAAATTACATGAAAACGAATAGAGATACTAAGGACAGAACAAATTCCCATACTTTCAGCAATATGTAAGAACACAAAAATAGAGTGTGCGTTATGCTATGCTTTATCTCCTGTTCTTGCATAGTAATGGAGAATGTGGCAGTTCAAGGTCTTATGTACCACACTGTACCAATTCACCATCCCTACAAGGGGACAATGGTGAGAGTTGCTTCGCTTTATCCATTCATGATACAGAGACAATAGTTTAAAGAGTTGAAAAAAATCCATTTTTAGTTTGATATTTCTAAGAAGTTTCAAGGTCAGTGATTTAGATATTGTACTTGAGATGTAAAAGAATTACTTCATTAACTCTGTTCTGCTCTGCTGAGAGCTCCTGGACTGTTTCAGCCTCAGCTGTTAGAGGTATATCAGGTCTCGTTTTTCTTTACTAACAAGCTTTATCCAAAGAATGGGAGGATGAAGGATGTTACACTGTTGTCTCTCAAAATGGTAAATATAGATGAGCTGTGGGAAGTGATTTTTAATATCATTGTTATATTAGGAAAAATGGACTATTCAACAGACTATAAATGACATTCAGACAGATGCACATGTACCACCAACCACAGTTGTCTCAAATCCTTACTAACTTGCTATTGAGCTTAAATCCCCAAGAGCTTCACTAATTAAATTTAAAAATATTTTTATTTTGGTGTAAATAACTTCCCTTGCTTAAGCCTGTATCTCCATCTGTACACCCTTTTCATTTGTACTCATTATTGTATTGTATTGCATTATTATGAAGCTCCTGATTTCCAAAGTATAAACTCCTGGTCAAGTTTTATGTGTCTGACCAACAGCTGTAAGAATTTATTGCCCCAAATGCACCCTTTTGCATCATGTTCTCTATTTTTGCCACCTCTGAATAACACATTGCTGCTGTTTTATGGTTTTAGCATTAGCCATTTAGTCATGACATTAAGTCTCTCTGAAAGCTGGATTTAATGCAAAATTCAACAGTCTGCTAGTAAGTGGGGCATCTTACTGAAAGCAGACAGCAGTTCTTCCAGATGTACATGGGCTTTCTACTCAGCTCAAAAAAAACAAAGTACAACTTTTAAATTTCTGTGGAACACCACTAATAGATGAAGATTTGTCTGCTTCAGAAACTGCCTCCTCTTCCTCAACATAATACGGAGAAGCTGTGATCACTCACCCGTGCTCTGATGGTGCATCCCGCAAGAAGCTCTTTTATGTAACATTCCCTGACTTAAATGCAACAGTTGTTCAAACTAGCTGGTCTTCAGAGAACATCAGTACAGCTTTATTTTTGAAAGACAGGAACTAGGATCTTTATTTTAGAAGGGAAAAATGGTTGAGTTCCAGTTTGAAATCATCTCTTACATGCAGTCTCCCTCTACTTTCAACATGGCAGATCATACCTTTAATGATCAGGAGGGAAGTCCCAGTCTTGGTCACAAGTTTTATGATGCTGAAATCAAAATAAAGTAAAAACAACTATATGCAATAAAACTGTGCTCAGACAATTATTTCAGCTATTACTGACACTAACCAGCATCATCACTTTGACACCACTGGGTCCTAAATTCTGGCACTGGGGAGCAATTCCTTTCTGAATCCACCCGTGTCAGATAGCCTTTCACTGCTGACATACGTGCTAGACGCCTGCACTTTATAAGTGACTACTAAACACCAACACGTTTATGTGAACAGAGACAAGGTACTGCTCTGAGAAGGTTTTTCCCAGTTAGGGGATATATTCAACAAGGCTGGAAAAATATCTGAACCAGTTCTGGAGTATAGTAGTAAGAGACATAAACAGGTAGAAAATCCTGTTAACCTTACAGCTCTGCACATTGTTTAGAGCCCCAAAATGGAATTAATTTGCTTGCTTGTGTTAAATGACCACAAGATTATCATATTACCAACCTTGATGACCCCAAAAAGCAGCACCACTGTAACTGTCCTTTACTGATAACATCCAGCGTAATAGAGGAAAAACGCTCAGAGACCCGTAACACAAAACCATGATACATTTTTTCCAAGTGATTCTTCTTCAGCGTAAAAACAGTTTTAGACTGGCAATATTTTTGGCATATTATTACAAAGGCATATAAAAACTGTTTGATATTATTAACCCATGGTAAAGTACTTTGGGCTCTTACAACTCAACAGCCTAAAACCACCAAAGAGAAAATAGTGCAGTAAAGCTGACGTGTACTCTGTGTTCCTGTTCCCTTGTCTTCTCTTTCTCTTCATTAAGTACAATTGCATGAAAATCTTTTGACTTAATTTCTTTTCTCTCCCCCCCTCCTATTATGATGGAAACAATTTCAGAATTAACCTGCTGCTAGTGACTCCTGGGTCAGCTTCCCTATTTTTGTTTTGACATCATATAGCAAAGATTAATTTGGATTCAGGCTCTGAATGGCAGCTTTGAGAGGAATATAGCAGACAGAGCCGGTGCTTTGCTACTGAGCTAAGCAGAAAGCAGGACCAGACTCACAGGCTTCAAGTTAATGTATTGACTTCTAAAAATGCAAACCTACAAAATAAACAGTGTATTTTTTGGCCCTAAAAGAAATCATGGGTTTGGATTTTTTTCCCCCCCTCAATGACTTCACTGTTCATGTCACATATGCATGATGTAATTAACGAGTAAAGTCACAGTTTCAATAAGCAACTCATGCACATCACAGAAGAAAACTGAGAGTAGGAATTAGCTAGGACAGACTGAGAGCCAAGTCTTCAAAAAGACAGCTAACATTTATAAAAATAAATATACATTATTGAATTGTCAGCTGCAAAATGCCTTTCTGGGAAAACAGCAAAGCAACATGACTACTGTTCTTAAGAAGGTCAAAGTGTGTCCGTGATGGTGAGGAAAAAAAAAAAAAAAAACGTTAAGACTGGACCCCCTGGCAGCAGTCACCATGTCTGTGCCTTTCAGGTTCAGCACAGAGATGTCCTGCCTGAGGAACGCGGCTTTGAGTCCAAGAACCCCTCGAGTCCACACACAAGAAACTAGACTGGAAGGACAGGAACGAAAAGGCACTGTGCAGCCAACTGCCAAACCACACTCAGTCAAAGAACGATGTGCTGGGCAACGTACCACCATGGAGAAATACGGAGGAGGGAAGCAGGGCTTTGGGGTCCTTGGCGGCGTGCTGCGCAACTTCAGGTTAGTACATGGCCTAACAAATCTACCTGAATTATAGGTCTGCGCATCCACTAAGAGACCAGCTGAAAACAGTATTTTGCACAATATAGGTCAGTACTAAATACCTGATAGTTTTGTGGAACTCAGTTTTAATAAAATTGCTGTCATTCTTCATTATACGCTGTTTGTATTTTGTATTTGACGATGCCATCAGAAAACTGCCACTTAAACAGAAACCATTAAGTGTACATTTGTAGTACCTTTTTGTAGATTTTTCCTGTTTTAGTGATGAATGTTACTGGTTCTTTGCGATTTTCCTTGGGGGAAGGAAGACTATTACATAATCTATTACTACATAATCTATTTGGATTATCTATAGCCTGGGACAGCCAGTGGTTTTTGGCTAATGTACAGAAGTGATAAAAGTAAAAGCAGAGATCCACAGGGCAGTGGCTGTACTCAGCTGTGGAGTAGAAGATGCAAGGCCTTCTGTAAAACTGAGATTCAGCACCCCGTATTATAAAATGCAGACAGCCTAGCACCAGACAAAGTTTAGAACAGAACACTAATCTCACGATATTGACCACCAGCACACTTGAAACACCACAAATGTAGATGTTCGGATGCCATGCCATCATCAGTGATTACATCCTTGCATAATGTAAGAGACATTACATGGCTGCTTTTGGACTTTTTTTCTTCAAGGAGCTACTCAATTTTTCCTTCATTTAATTTTATGGTGGCGAAGTTAAACTCCTGTGACTGTTTACCAGTTAATCTACTCTGACAGTTTTGAGCTGTAGGTTCATGCCACTGAGAGGAGGGCAAAGCAGCTGAGGAAAACATTTTTTTAAAAGACCATTAGAGTAAAGGGGAACCTAAAGACACTTTTCTGTGCTATTTCATTTGGAGATCTTAAGTCAGGAAGAAGCTCCTCCCAAGTCCACAAGACAATGGTATCACCCAATGATTTACAGTACAAGCTAAATGTTCCAGTTTGAGTTTGTTCACTCCACTGCCCTTTGGGGCAGGTAGTCATCATGCACATATACAAATATTCATTCCTCTGACAGAACTGATCTTTTAAGTTAGATGCGAGTTGTATAACATCCGGTGAATGAGATTCTTGAAGGCACCCAAATATTGCCAGCAAAACCTGTTAGTGCATCTGATTTGTACATACAACAGCTGACAAACCACACACAGAACAGCCTATGGTATATGTTCCAGTGCAGGTCGGACTCACCTAAGCAGCATTTGTGCTGGCATGGTACTTCCAGATAAGGTAAGAATGTAGTTAATAAAATCAAACCAAGCGCAGTAAAAGCAGTTCAAGGTGCCATAGAGGTGTTCAGATGTCAGCATTATGGATACACTATTACAGACATCTGAATAGAAAACATACCTTGGAACTAATAAACAGTTTATTTTCTTCTTTCCAAGGTAATTTTCATAGATTACCTAATGACAGACTGACATTTGTCAACAGTTTTTTGTAAACTCGTCTTTGCTTAGGTGACAAAATATTAAAAAATGGGTCCAAAAAGTCTTCTGAGAGGTTTTCCAGTCTGTCCCCAGCTCCAGAGAGAACAATCTATAACCAAGCTACTCCTTGAAGACCATCTCATAACCCCTTTTTAAACCCATTCTTGATGAAAATCCTGTCACCTTCCTAGGACACCTATTCTAAGGGCAGATTATTCTTATAATCAGGCAATTTTTCATTCTGTGTGGCCTAAAGTCCCATCCAATTTAACTGCAAGCCTCCTGAACACTAGTTCGTTACCCTTCTCTTTGAAATTACTATTTATTTATTGGAATACTTAGCATGTCTCACCCTGAGTCTTCTCTGCTGTAGACTAAACATGCCAATTCTTCCAGTCTTTCCCTCACAGGTCATGTTTCCTAGACCTTATTCCTGCTTCTCCTCACTGGCTTCCCTCCAGATGGTCAACATCTTCCTCACAGCATGGTTCCCAAAATGGGACACAGTGCTGCAGCAGGAGCCTTATCCGTACTTGAGTGGAAAGATTACTTCTTCATCTTACATATAGTCTTGTTTATACAACCCAGTGCCTGCTTTTTTTCTGCGTTGTCTGACAAGAGTATGAAATTATTAGTTCTTGTTTAATTACTAATCCATCGGAACTCCCTTTACTGTAAAGCTCTTGGTTTCTAAGAGCATACGCCTATTTTTTGGCTTGTTCAGTTGACAAGAGTAAGCAACTTTTCTTTTCCATTTTACAAACATTTATTTACCTTCAACGAATATTCAGGATCCTTCATCCTTGCTTAGATAATATCACGTCCATAAGCAAGATTTGCAGTGTAAAATCCCCTAAATTAGATTTGCCATGCTGCTTCTATCTTCCCCTCCTCCCACCTGCAGTGCCTGGTGTATGAGATCCATAGGCAACTTAAGTCCCAAAGATGGCATGATGGTAATCACAGAACACATGCTCTATCTCTAAATTTTGATAGTTTTCACCTTTGCAAAGCTGTTGACTTTGAAAAGTAAAGGAAATTTGCCCTTCAGGTATACTACAAATGATATTCCATGGAAGCACCTTATGCACAGCTGTCATACTTGATCAAATACAGCAAATATTAAGTGCCAGGGTGCATTTTGCTTATTTGGGAGCTTTCAACTGCACTGTTTTGAACACTGAAGAGAACTGAACACACTGCAAAATTAGGATAATGTATACAGAACTCCTGTACCTCTGACCGAAGAAAGTCTTTAAAAGAATTAAACACCTTTAGGGGGAATTTTATCCTAATTGTATCTACACAGAACTTTAAAGTCTTCTGAGGAGCTCTGTGACCCCCTAATTAGAACTTTGTACAGACAGAGACTGGAAATTAACGGAAATACCCAGACCTACTGAAATAGGAAGCTCCCCCCCATTACATAAAAGCTATAATTATATTTGTTACATAAACATTTTAACTGAGGAAAACATTAGATAATTGAAGACACACCCTCCCCCCAACCCCAGTTAATCACCACTCGCAGCACAACAAGAGTAAAATTAACTCAAACAGCGTTCATACTGTAAAGCTGCTTCCGTGCGTGGATGACACCGTGCTGCTCACTCTTTCATTCAATCTCTGACAGAAAAACATTAAAGGATACTATTTGAGACTATATTGAAGTTGACCGTTTGTTATGCAGTTGCCTACACATTCTGTTTAATCAGTGCCAAGTCTATCCCGTAAGAAATCAGACAATGAGAAAAAAAATTACTTGATGTACTGAATAATTGCTTGGTGCTTAACCAGTAATGACAAGGATACCTTGACTCCCCCTTTGCTGTCTGAGAAATGGAGAGATTCTGAGTTGCCAAAGGGCCATACAGCTGATCAGCTGCTATACAACTTGCAATGGGATGAGGAAAAACAAATTTATTTTTTCTCCTTACAACCATTCTTCTCCCTTGTAGGAAGTTACTTGCAGAAGGATATCAACAATCACTACTTTTTTACTGCATGAAAGCATATCAGAAATGCAAGGTTTTTGACTGTTGTACATTCAACTGAAAAAGGAAATAAAAATACTGTGGTATATAGCTAGCCTGACCCACCAGTACACTGATTTATGCTGAGGAAAGATGGAAATTGGGCTGACAGGGAACAAACAGCCCTGCTGCTCCACTGTCCATGCAGCTTTGCTGGTGTATGTCAGCTAAGCCTGACGGGGATGTCATCCTGTCACCAGCCTCGGCCAGGCCCTTCTGCTAAATACCCTGTCAAGGATGCCAATTAGGATCAGCTACTGATCTCCTGTCTGGTAGAAGTGGGACAGATTGCAGATCGCTTTGAGCCCACACCAGCCTCCACAGATTCAAAGGGGTGTTGTGTGAGACAAGGAGGGGAAAAGGGCAGGGAGGAGACAGACAGCTCGGGGGGGGGGGGGGGGGG
>NW_020799116.1:20097595-20128943 GCF_003259725.1 Athene cunicularia | reverse complement strand
GTCACAACTTGTTCCTAACATTCGGTGTCAGTATGTTTTAGAGATAAGAGATCATGGCCAACTAACAAGAACGGCAGCTGAAAGTAAAATTAAACTATAATTCTGCAACAAAATTAGTTTTTTAATTACATGCTACTTATGTAAAAGGTTGATGTAAAGTTAACTGCCCCAGAAGCATTTTCAGCAGTGTCCTCTGATCAACTCTGGTCTCATTCTTCCATTACCTGCCCTAAGCATACTGAATTTTCCCTTCTGCCAGCTTTTACCAATCCTACCAAAGACAGAAAGAGCATTCAGGGGCATTTCCATCCTTATGATAGGATCAGACTGGAGAGCACAAGGGCACACTTCTGTTTCTGTTCCAGTCATCAAAACCTGTGAAGAGTATGTAGATGTGGACAGAAAGCCACAGCCAAGAAACTAAAAGCAACAAGGTGAAAAAAACCCAAACCAACCAAAAAAAAAAACCAAACCCAAAACAACACACAGAAAGTAAAATTAAGAAGGAAAAAGAAAGAATGAAAAGCATCTGCCATGAAGAAGGGAGACGGAGATGAAGCAGGGCAACGGAAGCACAGTCCATTCTGGCAAGAAATAGGTAGCGTAACTTTCTGCCATACAACACCCACTTCACTTTAAAGAATCAAGACCTTAGGAAAAAAAGCACAGCCAAGCTACATGGAGACAACAGCTTTTAGTTTTTTACACTGCACACCCTAGAGTACACCTACTTGAAAAGGTCGTCCTCTAATTTTTAAGATCAAGCCTCACGTGGAAACAACAGATCTTACTGGAGGATTTCTTGGGTCAACTTCTCCAACATACTGCTTGACAAGGAAGAGAGTTTTGTGTTTCTTTAAAAGCCCATCCTTTGTGCCACACTGCCACCTGGAACAAGACTTTCACCATTCCCTGTTCACATACTGAGAGCAAGTTGGTACTTTCCTACACTGTTCAAGGCATGGTACCATTTACTTCCAATTCAAGCAATATGAATATATACCTGTATTTTACTAAAATGAAAGAAATGCATCCAGAAAACATTAAGACAAATCTAGGAGACATCCATATCTACTGAAATATGAAGTGCCAGGCAGGCAGCATCCCTCCAGGAAGGCGGTGTCTGAATGCACGTGTTATATTACAGGTGCACTCTACCTACACCAGGGAGACTCTATAAAAGCAGCTCAACACTTCACTACCTTTTTCTCCATATTTTGTCTTCTCATTTCTCATGGTAAGACTAGAAACCCGCAAGAAAGCCTTTCAGCCTCCAGTTTGCACATCACGTTGTGGTTCAATGGGATGGAAAGTCTCCTATGCTTCACATCTAGTTTGTAGTCTATTATCCCTAGACCTAAAGGACACATACAGGATTGTCAGCAATATTTTTCCTTCACTCCCTTCCTGTGAGTAGATTATTTAAATCCTTTACCTCTGACTAAATTTTATCAGCATGCCTTCATCTATTTTAACAGTGCATCACAGGCAGTGCTACTTTGCCGAGTATCTTCACAGAGAAAGCTCATTTCAAGGGAAAGGCCAGTTTTTATTTTCAGTATAAAGCACTCATTTACTTAAAAATCCAGGAAACCTGATTCAACTATACCTCATGTGTAGTATGAGGTTACTGGACTAAGGTCACAGGAAAGTATCTCTTCTCTTAAGGGCAGATTATTTTTTACATTAATCACCTATAAATACACTTGAAAAAGAAAAAAATGTTCTGTTGCAGATTATCTTTTTCTGTAACTCAGTGAATTCATAAATCTTGGCTGGGCTTTTAATCCAATGGAAAACATATATAGAAATATATAGGTACGTATACATATAAAATCTAATCCGGTCCTTACACAAAACTTGGCCAGCCAACATGCTCAGAATTAAAGAAAAATACACATACACAAAATGTCAAATCACTCTCTAAAAATGCAAGTAGTGTTCTCCCCTTAGATTGTCTCATGAAGAATGAAGTTAGATTACAATCACTTGCCATCGTCATTTATTCTCCATAAATAATAAAGCAAAGTTATTCAGCCTAGAAACAGCAATCTTACCTTCGCAAAAGACATAGCCTGGACATATTTAATGTGACAGAAAAAAAAAATGATACTAATTTGATTTCCATGTCACTATGTCAATAAATAGATAAGCAAGCTGACTTACAGGGGAAGTTTGAAGGCAATGTCTAATCTTCATTAAACTGAACAGGCCAGTGATTCAGTAGGTTCAGGCACTGACATTTTTAATACCGATAAAAATAGTTTTACGTAAGCTGAATGCCAGAGACTTGATTTACTTCAAATGACTACTTACAATTTTGGTATGGTCCACTACAGCACAGCAGTTACACAGAACATTTATTTATAGTTATTCCCACTAACACAGTGTTATCACAAAAAAGCTCTGGTTTATATTCATAGTGTAAAGATGAAAAACATAGAGCAATGGAAAAACATGCTAAGCAAGACTTTGTTATTCTTACAAACGTTGCTCTCTGTTAGTACTCTTGTTCACAGTGTATGTAATCTTGTTCTCAGGAAGCTAATAAAGGCCCAGCAGCGAAGGCAGCCGCATGCACACACACCTTCCGAGCTCAGCGTACTGTACCACAGCCAGCCTCAGCACTGATTAACAACACTGCTGAAGTGCTGTGAAACTTAACCATCCTTAAGCTTCTAGTTTAACTAGTCAAAAAAATCCTCAAACTGAAAAAAAGGTTGCTTGTTATTTCACTTGCCTACAGATTCACAAGTTCACACTAACGTTTGGCAAGTTATGTTGACTACTATCCTAAAAACCCAACACTAATTTCAATCTAAAGCTGTTTTTAAGTCTGAAACCAAAGTGAAAAACCCTCCCCAAAAACTCTAACCAAACAAAATACCCCAAACCTGTTCAGTATCACAATCCAGTCAGCCACTGGCATTCAGTATGGACATTTTCAGGTTTCAAGTTTCTCCAGGTCTTCCTGATCTATATGGCGTGCTATAAGCGTTACCTTCTTTAGAAAATGTAAGGAAGCAAAATACTCTGAACTCAGGGAAACAAAGAGTTTCAAGATGAAGCAAATTTATTTTTCCAAGTGTTGAAATTAGGGAGTATTTTAAATCATCAGCCACACACTTCATGAAGATCCAGCTAGTATGAATGTACATATCTGGGTAATGCTTAAATAAGTTCCAAAGCTACTGTAACACGGTACATATATCATAGAGCCTTGTAGGTAACCCACGGTTTAGAAAATCAAAGATGCTCTCTGCATAAAGGACAGGCAGAGAACAGCATCACTGAGGTACTAGTCCCATTTCTTTCAGGCAAATTACTGCATAGATATCTAAGGTTAAGTAGTTCTGCCATTTTTCTGAACAACTTTTCCACTACCCTACGATAACATAATGAAAATACATTGTATTTGAAACCGAAGAGCAGCATATTAGACGTGCACTGGTAGAAAACATCCTGTGTGCAATTCGAGGTGTTAAAAGTACCGTACACAACTTGGATGTTAATCTAAAAGCATACTAGTTGAATTTGACTTCATTTTTTGTGGAAAAAAGTCTACACGGCCTTATTCATAAAAATGGAATTCTCAACATTCAGCTGTGGTGGGTATAACACAAACATACACAGTCTTCATGTTCAAGTTCTTCATGGAGATGTCCTTTGTGATCTCTGAACCAAGAAAAGAGAGAAACAGAACATAGTTAGTGCTCCTGCTTACAGGTGAAACTATGAACAATTTTTTTTTATTCAGACAGTTCTGCTGGTTCAATCAAAATGCAAGTAGGACAGAAACTGCTCAGCTCAAAAACTCCTTCCTATTAAAGGAAGGGTCACCATATGTCAGGATTGCCACTGCAAGAGTAGAAAACAGTGTTCTAGGTTACAAAGTAAAATTTTTTTGAAAGCCTTTGTCAGCCCACAGCTCCCAGCTTCACATCCACACAGAATAATACCTAGTTCAGAAAATTATTTTATAATGCAATGACACGAAGTCAATATTAACAATACAACACAATGCACTGAAAACCAGAGCCCATTATAGACATTATGTAAGAATGGTCATACAGAGATCCATCTCCTCTAGCATCCCATCTCCGACAGAATATAAAGCACACGTGTGACGAACATGCATACATTAACTTGAGCTTTATACCCAAAGCAAGGACTGTAGTAGTATCTGCTGAAAAACCAATGTTGCAATCTTATTAAGTGTGCCTAAAGAATTTCATACCATACCACTTCAATTCCTGAAGTCTTTTCATAGCTATATGCACACAGTTTGGGACAGTAATAGGATAAAGTCTCATCCACAAACCTCTTTTAAGGATGTAGCGTGTTTCCAATAGGCTGATTCAGGGTTTGCAATTATTTATGAAACACAAACACAGAGTAATTGCACTTTGTGGCTACATAAAAAGTCACCTGCAAAGCTGGTAAGAACTGGAAATCCCTGTCACTATTCTTGCCACCTTACAGAGCATTCTTGCCAAGAAGTTAGATGCTTGCTAGCTCAGTGTTTTTCAGCACCCATCAGCTACAGCAAGCTACCCCAATAACAGAGCAGATTGTTTGGAATACCATGAAGAACGGCTTTGGAACAAAAGCAATCGAAATAACAAATATACCAGAGATCTCTTTACTAAGAAACTTCCAAGTGGTAACCACAAACACATCCACTGAAACCAAAGCAAAAGAACATTGGGGGCTGTGGTGTTACTCTGCACACCAGAATCCCTATAGGCAACACAAGCAAATAAAAGACAATTTTAAATTTTAGCACTGGAGTCAGCACAAATGACGGTTTCATAACATTCAGAACGGCTGGGTATTTTTTCAGTGCAAACAATTTTGTAGTGTACTGCAGTGTATCCCAGAGCTGACGTCCGACATTCGTGCTGCTCTGCCTTGGGCTCGCCTCCAGCTGCGAGAGACCAAGGCAGCGCGGGTGGGGCAGGGGGAGCCAAGTCTGAAGTGCATCCATGGAGATAATGTAAAAGCAGCTTAGTTTTCAGTAACATGATGTCCAAGTGAAAACCGATTCTAGAAATGGCAGCCAGGAGTTGTGTTTCCATGTAACAGTATGCACACTCCTAACATTAAGGCCCCCATCTTTAGTAGAAAATATTTCAGTTTTAGACTGAGCAGATGTAGTCTGCATCCAAGTTTAAAGGCCATCTATTAATTAAAGAATTAAGAAGCCCTTATGGATCATGATGGTACAGTTTTGAAGGAGTTCTCTTCCAGCTTTAAGCAGCTGAATACCCATCTACCCAGCTAAAAGAGTGGAGGCAGTGGAGGCATAATCTAATTCAGCAATTAGAGCTTTATTCCCTCATTAACCTTCCTTCCCTCCCCATGAAAATGGTACATCAGTGTGTACAAGAGTTATTTTGGTCTGCAGAAGCAGCCAAACTACGAACTTGGTCTCAAAGTCTTTTTTTAATTATCTATTTTTAAAATCCTCAAAAACTAGGAGCTATGTGAAGCTACTATTTTCAACAATATTTAACACAAAAATTACTTTTAGAAATTGGAAACTTGATTTATCAACAAAATGTAAGGACATCCTCCTTTCTGTGCCAATTCCTTCAAAGGAAGGCTTTGAAGTTAGCACATTAAGAAGTATTGCCTTCATCCCTAATGTGTCTCTGAATCAGCTACCTATAACTCCTCTTTCCATCTCATGAATAAGCAACGATCACCACTCTGACATGTATTTATAGAATGTTTTTCCAATATTACAAAGGGGGGTGAAAAGCACATTTGTTTCTGAAAAGTTGGCAAGCTTTTGTACAACAGGCAGCAGATGCCCAACTGCCTGTACCTGACAACATTTATAAAAATAATGTTTTCAGAACCGATAGCTCATTTTCTACCAAGTGATTTAATTTTCTTTTTATAAAACAGGCATCAGTCTTCCAATTCATGGGTCATTTTCATCAAATGTTTCAAATTGTTAACAGGAAATAATTTTTTATTTTTAGAATAAACCATAAAAAGAACCCACTCAAGAGACTGAACTTTTTTTGTTTTGAAGGTAAGACCTAGAAATATATTGATAAAAAGGGGATTAGATTACAGAGCTGCAACAATACACAAACATTAATGACCTAATGGTTTCCAGAGGCATCAAAATATTTGTTTTATATGCAGCACTTATTTATCATATAAAGAGATCTGAAGATAAAGTACACCCATTTCAGTGTTTATATGATTAAAAAAGATATTAAGAGAGCTGCACAGTGAGAATTAAATCTGAGATAGCAGCAGCATAGCTAACTGGCATAAGCATGTTAGCTACACAAATATACCTCCAGGACCAAGTCCTCTACACTCTGAGTCTAAAAAAGACCAAATTAGTCGGTTTAGGCTTTGAAGAGTTATCAAATCTCACCTTTCACATCATAGTGAATTGTCACTTTATACACTTAAAGTTCAAATAGTTCTGGAGAATTCTTACAACAAATGTTAAAGCAATTCAGCTGATTTCCCTTTTAGGTAAAGGTATTTTAAAAATCCTTACTTAAGCTGAGACTTAAAGGCTATACATTTTCCTGTTTCGTCAAGTTACTTCCCTCTTTCAAAGCTCAAAAGTTTCCTACAATAGTTATTTTAGTATCTTAAATAAATCATATGCTGCTGTGAGCCCCTTTTGCCCCGTAACAGTGATAGAAACCAAAAAAGAAGTGTGTATAACATCAGTTGCTCCTGAATGGCTAAATCTCTAGGCAGCAAGGTTTCACACATAAATATATCTTTTGTTTATGCAAATTAAGTGTAGTTGATATACTTGGGTCCTATACCTTGTGCTGTTTCTAAACACTACAGTCTCCAGTTCTCTCTGTTTGTTAACACCATTCAGCACATTATTTTTAGCACTAACTCAAACTATCACTAGAAAGTCTCATCAACATCTGAGATACATTTTATTTACAAAAATGGTTTTTCAATGAACGGAGTTCAGGTCACATGAAATAAAAAAAAACCAACAAAAAATCCACAACAACCCCCCCCCACACCTTACTTGCTTTGATTCTAATCTATCCTACTTGAATCCCTTCACCCCAGTGGATAGCCAAATGGTCCCAGTTTAGCCAGCTACACTAGCACACTGCACTCCTCCTCCCCTCATCAGCTGCCAGGCACCTCCTGAGGAAACTCACTCCATCCCAGGATTAGATAACTGCTTTAATCAAGATGTCTAACTTCCAGACAGGTAACCTAACATGTGGTAAGTCAAGGTTAAGTGTCATGTGTCCCTCCCCAACAGCTTGTAAATCATGCTACTGTGATAAACTGGAGACAGAATGCTTTGCATCATTGCAATCGAGGAGCTGAATTTTCCTGAACACACAGGAATACCTGTGGGGTTTTTACCATGTAATTTCCAGTCCATTCTTCCTGTCAAATAAAGTCCCAAATCTTTCTCAGTTCCAACTTGTTAGCACTACAGGTGGCTTCATCTTTAGTCTTATCTTTCTTATGAATCAGAAATTTTTGTTTCTAAGCCTCACCATCTGTCCGTGGTTTTGGAAGATTCTTTAACATTTCAGATACGTGACTATGTGATAAAGCTTCCTACCTCCCAGGTATTCTGAATGAATTGCAGCTGCTGTACCCTACCAAGTCTGTCCTACTCACACAACTCTAAAATAGATCCAATACTCTCTTCTACCCACTCCCATTCTCCAAAAGGAAGGGAAAAAAAATCTGCAACAATATGAATGTTACAGGAACAATTTGAACAGGTTCTTAAAATATTCACACTTCAGACTCATTCACTTTTAAGAGGAGACTCACTCTCTCTGCTTAGTCACAGCAGCATGTAGCTACCATTTCCATTGCTGACTGACCTTTCTATTTCAAAAGGAAGAAACGTGTACAGAACTCATCTTGGCCATTTCATCAAGGGAATGCATTAGAGCTTTGAATTTCTAAATGTGTATCTGTGCTTAAAGGATTTTATTAAATAAATATTGAATTACTGGGCAAAATTAGAAACCAATGTGTAAATAGCATGCATTTGGTAATTAAGCTAGACCTCAGGCTACATTAGCTGCTTCTCAACAAAAACTTCCAAGTATCCTTGGACAAGCAAACCCAAAGTTTGTGCTTACCCTGAGTTTGTGCTTCATCCAGGAACAATTTTAGCCTCCTGCTTCTGAGCCCAAAAACTTTTGCCGTTTCATGTAGAAGACCTTGGTACGTTAATCCATTCTGGCCAACAGGGTTTTCCATTAGCAGAGTTCCCACTGTTCCTTTCTGACATTCTGAAAAAGAACAACAGTTGAATCACTGTTGCTGAGGAATGATACTATTTCATTTATCTTGGTAAATTGAAAGTTTACAATTTCTTCTACCATTTCATCTCTGGTTCTTCATAGTGCTGAGTAATTACCTATACCAACGTACTCACAGATATTCATTAAATAAGTCCATGAATTTTAGAATCAGAAGTATCAGTGATTATTAACAACTTGCCAACCAAAAGAAAACTTTACAGAATTCTTTACATGGGGGTCAACAGGATAACCTAGAGACTGGGAAATATGAAATATTTCAAAGTGATACACAAACCACTAAGAACTGCAGAAGTTCACAAAGGACCTTCTGCTGATCAAATCCACAGTTAAAAATACATTTTTGCCCCAAGTAGTTTCCCAGTAGTGTCAGGAGGACTCTACACAGACAGTCCAGAAAGGACTCATACCAGGGCAGAGATTAAGAGTAAATTACAAACAACATCTCTCTTCCAATGTGAGGTTTCAGAGCAGAAGTTAGAAGACTAGCAGCTGTGAAACAGAATTACATACACATATCTACACTCCAAATCAGGTTAATAATATAAGTCATTTGGCTTCTCAGTAGCACTAAGAAATGTTTCACAGGCTGTTTACCATGTCTTTGTAAAGACCTAGCTCCTCCTTCAATTTGGTCAGATTTAAACTCAGCCTTTTAAAAATAAGCTGTACAGGTGAGCTGATAGTCAGAAATAGGAAAACAATGCTGAAGGGCTCATGTTTAAATGTTGTCCTTTATCTCAAACTGGGTCTCCTTTTTCTTCTATGAAAAAAGGGAGAAAAGCTAAATGTAAACAGTGCATTTATTAGAAAGCAAATACTAGGAAAAATTAAACAAAATCACCATCCACCAATGAAAACATATGTACTTATCTTCATCAGTAAGCGACAGTGTCCAAAACTCATATGACAAAAAGCTCAGCCTGTAAATGAGGAGAGATCAGTATCCTACACACCTTGTGGTTTTGCATTCATTAACTGCAAGTTGATATACTGGCAGAGCAGAGCATCAGGAGAGTTGATCAGAGCAGGTGCTGACCCTGTTGTCACATGCAGAGTCTTTCCGCTGAGACTGAGCAAGTCAGTTTTGTTTATCAGTTCTGAAAAAGAAAATGAGACCAGTCAGGCCATTACAGGGAAGCCGAGGTCCAGTTCTCACTTGATTAGCTGACAATGAGCCTTTCTCACTACTGATTTCACTGTGGAAGTCTTTCCCTCTTCCTTCCTCAAAACGAGGATTTCTCCATTTTGAAAAATGGAATTTGTGCAGAAATATTCTGTTTTTTAACAGCACAGAGTATTTTGTCTACTATGGAAATTAGCTCCTATGTAGCATTTCTTATGCACATAAAATACACAACATGATTATCTATGCAATAAAAATAATTAAATAACTTAAGCCAGAAATTATTCACTTAAGTCAACCATTTCTATCTCATTAAATTCCAACCTATAATCTTCGCCTGTACCCTGACTTGCTGAAGCAGTACTGGATATGTGTTACTATGCAACATCAGGACACTCCCCTCATTAAACTCCAGATGACAATAAACACAGAATCAGTGGCTGGTTAGCTCATGAATAATGCCCTCTGCATTAATATTTGTGTTTAGTGTCAACAACAGCTGATGATTCAGCAGATGACTCCCACCATACATATTTAGAAAATGGTGGAAGATCAAACCCAAAATAGAACCCATGTCTCAAAGGATTTTAGAAGTACTATCAGCACCCTGAAAGCACTCAGATGAGAAGCTAATGAGGTTTCTGTGAGGCACATGAAACATGCAGGGCTGCCTCTGCACTGTCTACATGAGCCTGTCTACCACAGAGGTAAAAAAAAAAGCTGCTAATAGCCACAATATTGAAGACACAGAGCAATAATATCACTCTCTGCCACAAAGTTTTTGCAGCTACAAAAGAACTCCAAAGACCAAATCCAGGAAAAATTAATAAATTTAATTTCTTGTAAGAATTTTGTGTGTTGCCTGTACATATGGAACAGGCACATCTGTCATCTCTTTCCCCAACAAGTTTTCATCCCGTATAAGCCCTGTTCGCATGTCACAGAGCCTAAGCTTCACAATAACAATTTTTCCTCAGTTCATCTGAACGAATTTCAAAGGGGCAAAAGTGGCATTTTTCCAGCAATGTTTACCAATTTAAAAATTACAAACCAAAAAACCCAAACCAATTAAAAGAGAAAACAAAACCCAAACCAAAATCCCCAAAAGGGTGAAAAAGTAATCACAGGCTACTAGCTCTCAAAATTTTGCCAACTGCCACAGAACCTCAAAGCACGATGCACTGCGGAAGGCTTATGAGACTGCCCTGAGGAAGAATGAAGACCTCAGGCTGCATCTAAGATTCTAAAGTGGTATCTTTTAAAAAAATCAAGTTGATAATTTTTTAGATATATATACACACACATATATAAAAAGCTTTAAGGAAAAAGGCAAAGCTTCATTGCTGCTTCTAAAATTCAGTTTTCAAGAATGAAGGTTTTAGGATGATGGTGGCCATCTGCCAGCTACACAAGCACTTCTCTGGTATGTCTGAGCTGCAAGGCACATGCTCAAGCACAGGAGGGGGCTTTGCTTTTGGTTTTACTTACAGAAAAAGCAAGAAAATTACTAAATTAACAAGTGGAAAGGAATTAACAAGATCTCATCAGATAGAAAGGGAATCCACAGCAGGTTTTCCCTAGCACAACCCTAAAGCAACATTGCTTGCCATTTACATAGAGCCCGTGGGTCACGGGTAGGAGCAGTGCCGTGGGCAGGGTGCTCTGCAGAGCAAGAAACACACAGCCCAAGGAACTTGGAGTTGGACATTGCCCAGCTGCCAGGATCTGTGCGGATCTATGCAGGGCAGCAGGGTGTGAGCTACAGTAATGGTGATTTGCGTATTTAACAAATCTAGCATTTTGCATTACAAGACCACTGACATTTCCACAAGGAAGAGCTCATGTCATGTGTTGTCAATGGAGTCAGCTCATATGACTCTAATAAGAGCAAGAAAAAATGGATCATTTTTTCGTCTCTACTACCACACTTGAAAACAAGCAGGTATTACAAGTGCTCATCAATATTAAAATCACTTTTAAAGTCAGTTCTCCCTGTAGCTGAGATTTAAGTGGCAATGCTCTCCTAAGGTGTCTTACAGCCTCATGGACATTTAAAAATTAATTTAAAAAAAAAAAAATTGTATTCTTGTTCAGAAAACAGTGCTCAGAGTAGAACTTAAAAAAAATTAGGCATGTGAAAATCATAAAGATGAAATAAGACAAAGAAGTTTGTAGGAGGATTTTTTCCTCACCTGTCCTTCCTCCCCTCTTTTAAGCCCTACGTGATTTACAGCTTCATTTATTCCCATAATGATAAAAAATTGAAATTTTTAAAAAAATTTCCTTTTTAAAATTTTTTAAAAACAAATTTCTCTGTCTTTTTCAATATGGGCTACTTACATGAAAGCCAAGTGCCAAGTCAGAAAGCATTCCCAATTAGTACAGAAAGTTTTCAGCTTTTCAGCAAGCTACAGCAAAAAGAACGTCACAGACAACTGTTTTACCATCTGACTTGGGCCCAGCCTCTTTCCTTTAACATTAAAAAAAATTAATCATTTTAAAAAGAGACAAATTCTATTCTCAGTTTCTGAAGGTCAGTACCAATCCCAGAGTCTTGCTCAGTGTTTGTATTTTGAGTAACTGCAAACTGAAACACTGTTGGGGAGGAAATGTTTATCCCGTTATTTCAATGTTGCACCGAAAAACAGGGACATGACATATTTTAGCCTGTCTTAATGCAACAACTGCCTGATTTTGTGCCATTATGCAACCCTAAGTAAATCTTCATTACAATTAGAAAACAAGATAATAAATTACTGCAAGTAAAGTGGACAGCCCTAAAAAACCACAGGAAGGAAAATAAGGAGCCAGAAATATGGTTTTACCGGGTCACAATTTTATTAACACAGAGAGGAACAATTCAGCAACAATTTGTCTAGAGTGCATGACCTTTCTTTGCAATTCCTCTCAGAGTAGCTGATACCAACCCCCTGCCTCACCTAGAGAGACCCTGGAATCACCATTAGGCCTCACCTGTGGGAAGGTTGGGCAGATAAAGCAAAGGGATTGTATCCAAAGCAAACATGTAGAATTTCAATTCTATCCTCTAGCATCTTTAACAGCTATTTCCTTCATAAATGCCTTCAACCCTGACTCCTCAGAGAGCCATATCTTCTGCTGATCAATATTTATTTGAGATCTCTGCCAAACTGCAACAAAATTGAATTTGATAACCTAATCTTTCAAAAGGAATCTCCATGTTGTTCATAAGTGGGCAGCGAAAAAAAGCTTACAAAGAATGAAAGTTTAAAATCACCACGACAAGATGGGAAGTCCCCAAATGATACCTATGGAGCAAATGCAACACGGAAAGGAAGAAATAAAACCTCTGTTACGACAGCAGAAAAGAACCTTTGAGGAAAAGCAAAGGTTTAGATTTTCTTTACCACTTCCTTCAGGAATTCAGCATTAATAGATTTATGCTACATCATTTTGTCCTGTTAGTGGCAGAAAACAAACCATGTAAGGAATCAAACTCCTTATAATCTTACTGAGATGAGAGTTTGTCAACTGTTCTTGGCCTTTGGTGGGTCATCTCTTAGTGTCTGTGATGGTAATGAACTGCACTAGTACCACCCACCTCTGTAGGCACATACCACACTGCTATGAAGCATATCACTACTATTTGGAAGAGGATTTAAAGAAAAACTATTTTCTCCTTTAAAACATAACTGAAACTTGAGGAAGATACTGAGAGATCCAAAATTTCCTAGAAAACATCTCTAAAAGCAAAGGGTAATAATTTGTATGATAGAACTACTCAGTTCAGCTGAGCACAACTTGGGAAAGAGGTTTTATCACAGTAAGGTACAGTAAAGGTTACATCAGATATGAAAACTCCTACAACATTCTTCTAGAAATCCTTCCAGGAAAAGACAAGCAAAGAAACTAAAGATAGAGATAGTAGCAGTGACATTACAGACACAAGTACGACTATACCCCTACTGATGTCATAGGGAGACATAAGCTGGTGATCCCTGGCATCCTGTTGGCACCCCAAAACAGCCTTTCACAACAGTCAAGTTAAAGTATCTCCCCCTTAGATGTTGCTTCAATAATATTTCTACGAAAATACACTAGCAATAGTTTCTGTAGGTGTCCAATCACCATTTTTGCAGTATTTTATCATTTCTTTGTCACTCATTTTAGACTTAAGAGGAATGGTGTTGAAACAAAGTTTGAACACCAAGATGCACCTACAAATCACACCAAGAACATACAAAGTTTACTGCCGCTGTTGAAACATCTCTAAAGTCATATCACAGCATGGCCACTGTTGAGTACTCTAGTTCCTGTATTTCTTCACTAAAGCACTTCATGATTAGTGTAATCCTGTTCTCAGTGTGCTGATTTTTAAGTTGTAACTTTTTCTGATGTATTGAAATACTATACATAATGCAATAACGAAAAACAGCACCTTCATCTCGGGGAGAGGATGCCAGTGTGATGGTAGGGTCTCACTAATTGCAACATCTTTCACAACGTTTTCCTTTTCCATTTCAACTATATTACCTTTGTAATGAACCAAACTGTGATATAGCCTGTAAGTCTATGCGTAATCCATAGAAGGTATTTTACATTCTCATGCCTTAGCAGAGGCAAAGTTCAAGCTGCAAAAATATTCGATAGATCCTTATGAGATCCTCAAGTTTCTCCAGGGTGAAAAAGCAACATTTTTTTCCTCTACATATAGCAGTTTGCATTCAATTTAAGTTCTCACTCTGCCTACTGAGACATTAGGGAAAAAAGCATGCCAAAGCTGATGGCAGCCCGCCATCAATATATAGCACAGCCTGGACCCAATGGAAACACTTTCTGAAATAAATCAGATTTTGTCCTGATGAGAACTGCAATGGAAATAGATAACAGAAGAGATGAGCATCATTTAGCAGCAGCTTTTGGAAACATTTTATGAGAATGTTTTTATAGTCACATCAAGCTAAGTACTATAAAATAGAATATTTCCTTATGTATTTTCTTGTCAATTTTGTATATATATAGAAAAATTATACAGTAAATAATTATACAGTAAATAACTCCTGGCTGCTGCTAGACAGACTTTCAATTTTCCTTGTCATACTCCATTTACCTGTTTTTCCATTAAAAACTGTCAGGTTTGAATTTTTAAGACCAAAAATGCAGGAGACAGCATCTACAAGTCCAGTGAAGTTCAAGGTATTATCTCCTTTTGGATTTTCCAGCAGCAACACACCATCTAAAACCAAAATTATGAAATTAAAATGCAGTTTGGAAGCAACATCCATGTTTCAATGATTTTCTAATGACTTTTTCTAATTACTTCCTGAGTTTCTCAGCTAACTTAAAAACTTCAAAACTGGCAATACTGCATCTTCCAGAAATTTTTTTAGTAAGAAAGGAAAAGAAGAAAGAAAACAGGGAACTGGACTCAAGTGTACTTCAGATTTACAGAAGTTATATTTGTTTTTATTAACAAAGCAATCAAATTTTTATGTCACTGAATTATAATCCAGTATTATATTGATTAAAAACTGACAGACTGCATGCCCTCCGAGATGTTCGGCAGCTTATATAGTTATGGTCATTGTTATTCAGTAAGCAGCTTTGTAAAGGTGTTAAACACGGCACTTAGTTTGACACACAAACTGCAAACACATGTAAGAAAAAAAATCCCAGAGAGCGCATTTAGTTTTCTCTCCTTTTAATCTATAACTTAACCTTCTAGTATTTCTAACAATACCACTGCACTCATCTTTTCATTATCCAAGACAGTCATATTCTCTAGTTTTAAGTATTCTTTTCAGCTCTATACTCAACATCTAAGTTTTTCAAAAGTAGTATCTCCTCCACATAAAGGCATCACTACATTTACAGTACTACGTCAAGAATTAAAAATTCTCAAGGTATGCACTCTGAGCGTGGGTGAACACACACAAAAGTACACACATCCTCCACACTCTATATAGATATTCACATACAAACCCTTCTGCAGAATATAAATAATTCATGTGCACACCTAAGTATTTACTTCAGGTCCACATCAGAATACATCATGGACAACATGAGGTCTTGCTTTTAAACTTGTTTTCAATAATTATTTAAAGCTACTGTTGGAAGGGAGTTTGCACTATCTTGCAAACAAATTCATGGCTCCAACATTCATCACAGTTCTGCAAACAAATTTTTAACACCACCAGTGACAATCAAACCCAATACGTTCCTACCTTGCTCTGTCCCATTAACACAAACTCTGAGGTTGACGTAGGCACAGGCTGGACCAACGCACTGACACAAACCACCTCTGACAAGTGTAATTTCTAGCTCTGATCCCTTCAGCTGAAGAAAGAGGAGTATTATGATTATTTGAATATTGTTTTATTAAACAAACTCAACAAAACATTCTCCTTAAATAAACATTATCAAGATCTTATCTTATTATACTAAACATGACTTACAATAAAATAGCAACGTTTGCCACATCTTCCTTCAGAGACAGAACGCTTCAAATACGAATTTGTCTTTAATATATGCTAAAGATAAGCAGCATTTAACACATAAGAAAAACAGAGTGGAATAAACAGCCTAATTTTCACAAGTGATGAACAGTGATGACAGTCTCCCAAAATATAATCCAAAAGTGAATATAGTTGAGAGGAACACTCTTCCAGAGGTAATTCAAAGTATCTGAGACAGGACCTTGCTCTCAGTCACTGCCTGGAGAAGCCTTCATCTGTCTCCAGGGGGCTACCAAGAACAACCAGGGGTAGCAGTTGCCTTGCTATCAAGCCAGCCTTTGTGAGTATCTCCCCATTAGCTATTAGTGAATCAATTAAAACTGGAAACACTCCATCAGAAAATGAAACATCCATCTTCCTGTGCAAATGAGAGACAGGATGAAAAGATCTGAGAATCTGCAGCAATACTCAGAAACAGATTTAGTCTGCAGAAGCCTTAAACCACAGCTTTAAGACTACGCTTTTTCCAAGCATGGGTCTCTTCCTGAACTAAGTACGGGCTGGAATTACTCCTGCGCCTACACCAACTATCACGGGAATCACACTTTAAAAGACCTCTTAATTAAAATTTTTAATTAAACAAATATCATCTAGAAATCACTTACATGAACAGTTAGTACTAAGGAGCCATTCAAGCCAACTTTTTGTAAATTTAGAACCAGTCTTTGTAAGAGTCACAGTCCAAATGGTGAGCAGACAAACTTGGAAGTGCCACTCTTTACTGAGCTCCTAATTACCACGTAAGGAAAGACTCTTATGGAGCAGCAAATCTCATTTTGTGTTTATCCATTATAACACCAATTAGAAATTCATTTTTCAAATAGCTGCTTTTCCATCCCAGTATTTTCTGAGCAACTGCTAATTTTTTTTTTAATGTTGTCTCGGAGCAAGTCTTTGGGAGAGGAGTTCTAAATTAAGGCCTTGTATCAAAAATTGATCCACGATAATTTCACAGAAATAGTGATCCTGAATGTAATCAAAATACTTGTAGAGAAGATAGACTGTATTTCATTTTTGTCTCAGTCTTCACATATATCCAACATCATGAAGACTTCTGTTATTGCTTTTAATAACTTCCAGAAATTTGGTGCAATGATCCTGTAGCAGTTAACTTATGCACTCGTGTGGAATTACACACTTTATTCTTTTAACTTGTATCTGCTTTTATAGCTGAAAGTGTGTAATGGCCACTGAAGCATTTCCCATGTCCGTACTGCTCACCAGCTCCGTCTGTATCAGCCCTCACCAACAGAAGACAGTCGATGCACAACTCAATCTGAATTCACATCTTCATAGTCTTTATGCCTGAAACCGCTCGTGCAAAATGCAATCCAGTTGTGACTAATAAAGACAACTAACCGTAGCCTTGGCTGATGCACCACACTGCAAATTCATTGCACGCAGCTGCAGCTATCAACTCTCCACAAAGGGCCAAACTTCTGAGCTGAAAGGATTTCTAAAAAGAGCTTTTTCATTTCAGATGTTTTTATTCACTGCTCTTAATGCGACAAGCTAGTTGCAGCAGAACAAACATCTGCTCCAAGCAATCCCTCTCTGCAGCCCCAGGAAGTGAGACTTCCAAGGAAGACTTTAAAGTTGCACTAAAATCTCAGTCATCTGTTTCTCTCTGCAACCTCTATTTTAAAGTCTAAGTATGTGACTAACAATTCAGAGGCACATCAAGTCTGAAAGCACAGTATCCATCTAAATGTGCAGAAGACAACCCACACAGCAAAGACCACAACGTACCTCCCTACAGAGTCAATCTGTGGTGTTTGAGACTCCGTAAAGTAAAATAATAAAAAACAACTCTGCATTTACTTACAAAGATTTTCTTTGACTCCATTTACTGTATGTAAACTGTATAGCTTTGGTACACAGAACTTGCAGTAAGTCTCTGATAATGGTTTTGTCTGAAAAAACCTCTCTGCTCAAGACTTTAAACTGAGAGGGAGGCACTCTCCACAGTACGACCAGTACAAGGTGATTACATTTCTATAAACGTAGTCATCAATTGCAAAAGCCACACAGAACTGTCAAATCATATACATGGTGTTATTTGAGTTAAAATTTTTTTATGTTTTCCGAGTCTGAAATCCGACATTTGTGCAAATGCCTAGCCTGACCCACAAACCTCCTACCTCCCGTTTACACACTAGCTTCGCCACTTCCAAAACTGAGCGATGTCTGGTTTTTGCTGACATCCAGACAACAGCTATCAACTATATCCGTAATATCCAGCACCTCTGTCAGGGCAAGATTTCATCTTTATGTAGACAGCATTATTTAAAACTAATCCAACAGACTCCTCTTTCAGCTTATCACAATGTTTTTAATCACTAGAGTCTGCTAAATTAAGATTTAGAAAACAGAAAAATAATAGTGGGGGAAAACCATACTTGAAAGCTTTCACAGAAAGGCACAGTGACAACATTAAAGCTCATGTACTGGGCAATTTCAGAGGCAGACACGGAGACAAGTGTTACCCAGCATTTTTTTTTTTCCCCAGCTGCTTTTATATTATAATTCAGATTTGATGATGATTTAACATCAAACTGTCCATCAGCAGTATCCCAATCAAACCAGTACTTAGAAGAAACAGCAAAATATTTGCACTGATTTCTCAACCACAATATTCTCTGCTTTTATGTAGTGTTTTTTCCTTGTCAGTATAGAAAACCGACAGATTTGAAAAAGGCCAAACAGAGCTTTGTTTCAAATCTGTACAACTTTGGAAGTGTAACTAATAAGTATAAAACATTTACTTTACACACACTGTTAAGACGGATAAAGTATGCGCCTTTCCTTTCAGCTGTTCTCAGACCACCGAGCCTTTCTGTAAATCAAATTTCAGGTTTGATATATCCTAAATTCTTGTCTTTCTGGTCTAGCAAGACATTCAGATTGAAGGGCCCTTTATCCACAATTCTGCTAGGAATGCCTTTTGAACACAGTAAGTTTGAATAAAACCATGGCAAAAGTATTCTCAAAACATGTTAGAAGAAACAATCAAAGAAAACAAAGGAAATGGTTCAAATCTGCTGCTGAAAGAATAATCAATCTGTGAAACTGCATTGTTACAAAAGACTGAACTTCAGCAATACGGGGAAAAAAACCAAGCATCCTCAAACATTAATAACTGAAGTTGGTCTTAAGCTAAAAGGCAAAATTTAGCCTCGAAGGAGAACATTTCTGATACAAAAGCATATTAACTTCAAGAAATCTGAGCACTTTTTTTTTTTCTTCTGTCTAAACAATGTACTAATCTAAGTTCAAATAACTATATTAATTAACTATGTATTAAGCTTATATGAACAACTACCCAAAACAGTTATTTTGGTACCAAAGTGGCTTCATTTTCAAAAATACTACTATATCCCACAAATAAATAGCGGCATACAATTTTTCTGTAATTGAAATACTTGGTTCAGTTAAAAGCAGATGACAAAATGAACTAAGCAGTCAACGCTTTTTCCTTCTTACTTGGGTTGTTTCCTGGATGAGAACTTCTTTTGAGGTAGGCACCGGGTAAGGCTTCAGGGCAGCCTTTATTGTTGCAAAAATGAAATCCATATGTTCCTTAATAACAGTATCCAGGTAGTTACCTTCTGGATGTGATCTGTAGTACACTGTAATCTCATCCGTAGGAACCAGATTGCGCTGTAGGATACACCAGATACACTATTGGTGACAGCAAGATGACTTTCACATACACAAACTAAAAGAAGAATACTTAAGTTAAAGAAAAAAGTATCTTTGAAAGATATTTACCAGATATTTGTTAAAAGTTTCCACCAAAGAGTTAAACAATTCTGACACAAGGGCAAGAAAAAGGCTTGAAACGTGGTGAGTTTTTCTTTAAAAGAGAATGACCAAATGGTGTACCTTACTCAAAATCTCTCACTTCCAAACTCATTTATCAACTCAATCCCTTAGTGAGCTGAAAGTCTATCAAATTTATTTTAAAACTTTTCCTGATGCACAAGAATTTTACTAGCATTTACATATCCTTTTAGCCTGCAATTAAACCTTCGGATCTTTACTGAGCAATTGCTCAATCAGTGACATTTTCTTCACACCCAACAGCCTCCAAGACATTTGGAAGGTGGTAAACCAGACTTTTAAGTTTTCGCATTAGTTCTGTCACATCTCACATATTAACATACACTTCAGGAAAAAAGCAATTAATTTTAATGGTATGCTTATTAAAGCTGAATTAGAAGAAAAATGTGCTTTAGTAAGAAAATGGTTTAAAGGAAAAAAAATAGCAGCACCAAGAAAACTTAATTTCTAAACTCTGCTAAAAATAACGACTACCCTAATGCCTGTAATAGTTACTGTGGATCCAGAAACTGTGTTCTTTATTACGTGTACACTTTTATAACAGGAGTGGGAATGAAAGAATGACAGAATAAATGCAAATTAGCATCATGTTAATTATGTGGCAAGATTAAGTATTTTGATATTCATTTAAGTGAGAATAAATATAGCCTTATGTTATTACAAAAGTAAATTCAAATCATCCAGTAACTTAGGATGAGTTTTCTTTTCAAGGCCACATTCCTGGTTTTATTTATACAGAAATTAATCTACATAGGCTTTTTTATATATATATTGTGCATATATATACACAAATATTTTAGTATAAATTTGTAATTTTTCAATCTTATACTGAAAATTCATGCAGTCTTAATTGTACAGATAACTTTTCCCACAAACACATCCCATGAACATTTTCTGTACACATCATCTAGAGCTCTTGCAGGACTTCTTCAGGCATAAGTCTGAAAAAGTTACAAATTCTAGTGTATTACCACCAAGTTAGTTGAGTGGGAAAACCCTATATATATCACAGAACAACATCTTCCACGTTTGCAATGTGTATGTGAGCAAGGGGACAGGGAATTGTTTTGTGGGTTTTTGTTTAAATTTACAGGTCTGAAACCTTTAAAATTCTTTGTACTAAGTTAAGTACTACTTAATGTCTTCTCCAGATAAAAGAAGACGACTTGTCATCTCCTCCATGGTGACCATGTTTTCTTGGCACAAAATGGAGATAGTGAGTGGAGCTCTTTCTGGGTTAATATTGCAGAGAGAAGGAAGTTACACTGGTTCAAAGTGGTTTACGTAAAGGTCAGACAGCATCATTAGTATGTATGACAAGAACAATTTAAAAAAAAAAAAAAAAAAAAAAATCAGTGCCAGAAATGCCTCCCACAATTTGCTAAAACACAACTCTCTCTCAGCAGTCCTAGGCTCAGTGTCTCAGCTCTCACCAGCCCAGCTGACGTATCATCACCGGAACCGAGATGGAACAGAAGGTAATTCTTGGCAAGGAGGCAGGCAGGCCTGAGAGATGTTTAACTGGGACTGAACCACTGCTATGTGGCTGAAGATAGAGTACAGGAGGAGTCCAGTCAAATAAAGTAGCTAATTCACTATGGATGATGTATAGCAAGTTCATTGTTCAGCTTGAGCTACTTAGTAATATGGGAATTCAAAATGAAAATAATTATTTTTAATTATTTATGTTCAATCAGAAAGCTTTATATGAGGAGTAAATGACACAGTGCTTCATGTTTCATTAAAAAGGTTACATGCTGCTGCATATTGCCCAAAGATTGCTTAAAAGTAAACTGTCTTGTTCCAAACCATTGCTTCCTAACCTTTTTGCGAAGCTTCTGGATGCGATTAATCACTTCCCGAGCAACTCCTTCATCCACCATGGACTGGTCTGGGGTAACATCTAGCAGAACTAAAACCTGAGGTAATGCACAGAAGACAGTTCAATAGGGGACAAACTCGAAACAAACTAGTATTAACTCACTCAGAAGCTCAGATACACTTTTAGAGAGCTCCTCACTTACAAAATATCATGTTGAAGGGTACTTTAACATCTCCAAAATTCAGAAGTTAGTTCAACAAATTCCAGGAGCCTATCTGAACAAAGAAAACCGCCCCAGCTTTCACCTCATCATTTCCATATTACTTCTAGAGGAACTCTTCCCTTAAAAAGAACCACCAAAAAACCACCAATAAAATAATAAAATACCTGAGCATCAGAATGCGCCTCGAACTGGGCAGATCCTCCTGCAACCTGATCAAAGGTATACATGAGACGAAGGTCTTCCCCATGCAGTTCGTGTCCTTCTACAACAATGGTGCCTGCAGAATTGGCAGATGAAAAGCATTTCTTACAATCAGAGTAAAAAAAAAAAAAAAAAATTCAAAAAGCTTTAAAAAAATATCTGATTTCAAATACATGAGATGCAGTATATTTGCAGTAAAGTTAAACAGCAGTTAAGCACTATTAACACTGAACTATCCCACACTGAGATTTTTCTTACAACCACAGGCAGAACTTCCTCAAACGCAGACACTTCAGCAACTGTTTGTGTATTATTTGAATGCAATGGAATACATCTTTAAAACAACCTTTATACTCAACTAAATCAAAATTTACGCTTAAGCAGTTAGCTAAACAGATTTAGCTGGAAAATTTACACCCACTTGTAAATCTGGAATTGAAGTAATGCTTTTAGAATAAAAACTACTGTACATATACCGAAATCAAATCTGATTCAGTTTTGCAGAACAGCAGTCTACTTCATTCTGCTCTTACAATAGCACTTAAACAGAAAAACAGTGTAAGATTAGTACACGTGGCCACTTCTAAGCTACTGTCAGCAAAATAATAAAAACTCTTCTCTTATTCTCATTAACATAAAATTTAAGAGGGATAATAACTGGGAAGTAGGTCTTAAGTTTCCCTAAGTCCACAGAAGGATACTTTTGCATCTGTTCCTGCAAACACTCGCTTAACATACACAAATCAAATGCAATTGCTTAGGTTTTTTCTGATGGGCCAAAGGACTTCGGATTTTTGGGGGGCAACTTTGCCATCATTTAGTGGTTTGTACCATTACATACCTGTCTCCTGGAATTCCTCCAGCTGCTCGCTCTTCAGCTCTTTGATTGCAGCCATGACAAGCTTAAATGCACCTTTCAAACGCTTCCCGAGCACCATGTGATCTGGTTCTGCTCTCAGCCGGACTCCATATTTATCTTTATTGGTAGATAGTGTCACTTGCCGTACATTAAGTTCCTATATAAATAAACCAAGAGAAAAAAAAATAAGCTAAAGAGCCATCATCTCTGACAGTTGTGGAAAGGGTACAAAACCCCAGGCCACAGTACTAGGGAACTCATACGTCTCAAGCTGCAAATTTTTAATACGGTTGTCTCTATGAGCTAAGTAACTTGCCAACACTGCAAGAGCAAATAAACCCAACTAATACTGAAACGATCCTTCAGCAGAAGATCCAGTTCTCCCCTTCAGTCAGCGAGACATTTCACTGTTCTTAATAGACTCCAGTCAGCTCAACTCAAATCAGATCCCTATTCAACAGCCAGTTTTATTTTACCATTACAACTGCCTGAAGAGATAAAATATTACTGTTGTAGGCAACAGCTTAGAAAAAGGCCTGGCAAAATTCAGGAAGAAAAATTTTGCTGAAATAGTCCTTTCAGTATGCCTTTAGCCAGAAAACTATAACCAACAATTTTATGTTTTAGGTTGTACAAATGCTACTGCCTCATTCTGTGTTTATTCTAGGTCCTTACAGTACGGAAAACCACCTTGCTCTGAGAAACTCCTATGCTCTGTAGCACAAGGTCAGTGTGCCAGAGAAGCCAAAAAGGCTTATAAAATCGGCATGAACTGCAGGAGGGGCCCCAGACCAAGGATTTTATTTTGCCACTACAGAAACTTGGGTGTGCCCATGTTTTACAAGTAATAAGAGCAGGTTTTGTGTCTGTATCTAATATATATAAGGGGAATATAGTGGTGCTGTGGAATATTTTAGAGAACAACTGGTTGACAGCGTTGCTACAACATGAGGAAACACTAAGGCTAGAACCTTTTGGAGAGAAGCTGAAGGAGGATATGATTGAGATTAAAAAAATTATCAAAGAGGTCGGTAAGGAATGTAAGACTGTTATTCACCAAATCCCCGAACAACCCCTCAAGTAAGGGAGCGTGCTGTGGAAATAGTAGGAGATCGGTTTAAAAGAGATATACAAGTAGTTAACCCTTGGAACTTAACACCACAGCAGAGGTAAGCAGGAGTGAACAACCAAGTTCAAAAAGGAATTAAGCTCATAACGGTAGGTACGTGACAAGATGTTACAGGGAACAGGCAGGCATGTGCCCTTGAATATGTTTAATACAATAGCTGCAGATGGTGACTATGACAGGAGTTTACTGCAAGAAGTGGCCAGGTGCTTGTGCTTTCATTAAATGGATTTTACCATTGCAGAGACTACCATGTGCTAGATGAGTCATGAGTCTAAACCTTTAAGTCATTTCTTACATTCTCAATGACAAATATTGTCCTCATCACATAAGCACATTAAAAAACACCAGTAAAAAAAAACCCACAAATCATTACATACCCTGACCATCATACAATGCCAAATTTGAAGTACCACAGCAAACCTCTTTGCTCTACATTTAATTCTGTCCAATGAACAAATGCATGAGACATATTAATAACACCAAGAAATAACGTCTTGGTATACCTCCTGTAAACAAGAGCACTGTATCCCAGTGTTTTGTGTCTTCAAGAGAAACTGTTTTTTCTCTGCTTTGTAAAGCCAAGTAAGAAACACAGACCAGGTAGGACTTGATACCTAAATTTTCAGTTTCACACAGGGTCACTCTCTATTTTTGGTGTAACATACCAGGGACAGATCTTGGTAACTGCCAACATGCAACTCTTCTACAGGTACAAGCCTGCACGTTTCACTGTAGTTTGGCAGGTTTTGCCTGTCAGGCTGCCCAATATTTGAAGCATTACATCTCCATTAGAAGGTTATTAAGAGTTCACATCAACATGATACAGAATCACCAAGTGCATTTGGCAAGCAAGCTACTCTAAGTCCTTTAGGAAGCTGAAGTAAATGATAGTGTCAGCATGACAGGACTAGCAAGTAGCCAAATATTTAGATTGAGAAGTAATGCTTAAATACAATCTCTGAGCTACAGTCTAATTCCCTAGGAAGTCCTACTGACATGAAGAGCCAAGAATACAACAGAAACTAATTTAGGAAATCTAATGGAAATGAGGTACTTTAGAAATTCAGTTTTAATGGGGTGCTGTTGGAAATGAGCCCACAAGTGGTAAATGACAACCTTGTGGGGAAAAAGAAATAATAATCCAAAAAATAGCACAAATTGAATGATGACTTTGGGCCTGATTAGATAAATTACATACAAGCCAACTCCATCAGGATAAGTTTTCTATACTAATAAGATTAGGGAACCATTCTTCTGTATACAGTATCAATTAAAAACACAGAATGGCTCTTCAAAGAAAAAGAAAGTCTGTATCTTAGGTCTGTTTATATCTTCCTCAATATAGCGCTTTGACTTTAAACAGTTCTTTATTTTTTATTCCCAATAAATCGAAATTAGCTCCTTAACACATCTTTCAAGTCTCATACACACAAACTGAGGCAACCAGTCTTCCCCATCACCAAGAAGGAAGGTCTGTATGGTCAGACATTCCTATGTACAACGGCCTTTTGTTGTTGCCATGTGCCAGACATGATCAGATCGACCGACATCCCAACTATTCCCAATTCCTACAACAAAGAAAGAGAATTGCCAGTGCTGTGGTTCAGCTTGGCTGAGCTGGGCTCTCTAAGCAAATATCCTAAAAAGGAAAATAAATATTGACTACATAATATTGTATGAAGCAAAATACTGAAGGACCACACACTGCCACAGTTCATAGGTCAGTTAATTCAGCCCATTCACAGACTCAGTCTACTACATCACTGTAACATCATTAACATTATGAAATACTGTTAGACCTTGGATTTGATGAAGTCACTTTTCTCTGTTTTATTATAGCCATACATAGGGGTGGGGGTGGAAGGGTATGCAAAGGTTGTATGCAAACAAGATGCTAATTGTGAAAGCAGTAAAATTGACTCCAATAAAACCTTTCACTGGAAGTAGTTAGGAAAAAGTAGTTCTGAACTAGGCTTGTAAAAGGCCTCAAATACTAATGAATAAAATGCAACTGTGTTCAGTTGTTAAAAGCCTTCTGTATTTATTTTTGTTTATCCTTTTTGCATGATAACCCTATACTCTGGACAGTTCTAACATTTAAATAGATTTTAATAATTTGCTATGTTTGACAAGAGAGTAAGATTGCAGATCAAAGACTACACCTACTTCTGAAAGAGTGATGAATGAAATTTTCAAAGAATTGACACGCCAATTTTTCCAATTCCTTTGTCAGCAACTGCATGAAAATAAATGCTGTATTTTTTCTTACAGATTACCTCTGGCACCTGCAAATTACTAGAAACATACTTCTGACATTCAGAGCTTTAGAACCTTTACTATGTAGGAGGTTAATGAACAAAGCTGCACATATAGCCCATATTCATTGACCTCTTTAGCTCTGAACCATATTAGTAAACAACTACACTGATTGCTGTGCAATACAATACAACACATACTAAGGTTCAGCATCAGCTTGTTGAATTTTAAGATAACTAATAAAAAATAGGACAATAGACAGTATTTTGTATTAGTGCTTCCATAAAGGTATTTGGGTTTGTTGCAACTCATTTCCCCATAAGACATACCATAACTTTGCAGTAGCAAATAAGTATAAAACAAATTCTGTACAATACAATTATGTAATAATTTATCAAATTGTTCAGTTGCATTGTTACCTTTTACTAGAAGTTGAGAGCAAATTTTGTCAGCTATCTTTTTGGAAGTAAGCTGAGTAAGGAAACCTTATCTCCCTTAAAATTGGATTCTGTAAAATCCACAAACCCAATTTTCAGATCAAGAAAATGTGATAAACAGTAACCTAAATGTCACAAAATTCTGCTATTGAAAAGATCCAGGTATTGAAATGATTAATAATAATTCTGAAGTGAAGCATCATAACTGCCTAGTTTAAGAAAAGTAATAGGTTAACATGACAGAAAATTCTTATGATCCCACTTGCAAATCAATAGATTTTTAAATCAAAACTCCTTTAGTGCACAATTCTTAAGAATTTAAATTCCACGGTAACTAAAAGCAAGAAGCACACAACACTGAACTAAAAGTCTTGTGCACTGAGCTATGACTCCCTTAGCCAGAGCTCTTAAGAAGCAGAAGTTTTAGAAACCTTCCTCAGATACTTATTTAGGCTTGAGGAAAGGCGGTATTACGGTATTGGCATAATATATAAGCAGAAGTTTAAGAGGTCCTCCACTGCTTTCATCATTTCTTGAATTCTTTACTGACATGGTTGTTCTCTCCAAGACCAGCAAGGCAAGTTGATCTTGCTTGGGTAGATACAGATTTTTGTTCTCTTTGTCAAGACAACTTGAACTAAAAGAGTTCCAACACATTTTAAGCATGTGACTAGATCTTCTGTTACAGAACTCTCTGAAGATACCTTATTGAAAGGAAGAAAGAACCCTTAACCTGCCAAGGACAGGAATATAAAAAGGGCCATGACATTTCTGGACAAGGGAAAAACATCCTTAGACACTGTACTGCCAGGGGTTATTATAATAGAAAAAGAATCTCTGAAGACCAATTTCACTGACTCTAGAGAATGAAAAATGTTACACACCCTTAGGAAAGAAGAAAAAAAAATAATCTATTAAATGGAAAGAAGCATAATCATGTGCTTCTTATATTAGAAGCATGCCTTAGTACAGCCATTGGAACTGTCATGAACTTGTAGAGACTGATCTGGAAAGTGAGAGATTCTGACAAAGGAAAGATGACAGGAAAGTCAAAGGTCAATTATTAGTAGAAATAATTTTATTTACAATAATGGAGACCATTATACAGAAACACAAACTAAAGACAGACTCCTGAACCCACCAGTCCTGTATTATATCAGCTCTTAAGTGTAGAGATTGTAAGGTGATATAACATGGAAAGAATTTCCTGAAGACAGAAGACAAACAGTAAGTTCTTCTGCAGTGTCAGATTCAAAGCTTCAAGTGCTGTGGATGGAGCTGAAGGAAAGGAAGCATTCTGAACTGCAGAGAATCCCTACATCTCCCACCCGATTACTGTACTTGGACACAGAAGCTGTACACTAACATGACAGCAGCTGGGAAGTACACAGGACAAAGAATTAAGTTATAACAGTAATCTGGGTTTAGTATATATGCTACAAGCACTTAAAATACAGGAAGAGACCAGACTTCAGAAGATAATGAAAAGCACACTCTACAGCTCACCTTTCTAGATGTAATGTTATCATGGGTGGGAAGGGAGGGAAGTCTTTCATAAGCTGTTCAAGATATACAGCTACATTGCTCTTCAATTTTTTTTTTTTCTAGTTTCTGCTCATTTAAACAGAGATTGTTTCAAACAAGTAGATTTGAGAGGGCAAGACAGGAGCAGATTAAGCTTGCAGTTCATACACATTCAAACTGTATTATGAGTTCTAAAAGATATCTCTTGAAGCAGTTAAGAAAGTTGATAATTTGGAGGACTGCTAGTTTTTGTATTCAACTGTACTTAACTTTCCTTACAAGGACTTTGCATCAAAGGCTAGTATCCCTTCCTCAGAAACATTTTTATCAGGAGGTCTGGAATGGGAAAGATGGTCTGAACAACTACCTAGGTGGTTCTGTTTTGCAAGACCTCTCCTTCAGTTCTCATCCGAAAGAAAAGCTGGCACCTATTCTGCCTCGTTGAATTAAGAGCAACACACAAAATACAACAAGATTGCATAAGGGAAGGATTCAAGTGAAAATCCAGACAGATTAAGACACAGAAATTGTTGTCATGAAGTAATCCTCAATTTATATTCACATCTAATGCATGCATTCTGCCCAGCATCAACATCAAATCAGTTCCTTTAGAATTCTGCTTTCTTAGCAAAGAGCTGCTATTTGAAATGCAATTCTTTCCTCCCCAAAACACATACAGTTACAAAGATGAAGTCATGGCTTATCTCCCCAAGGAACACAATGAAGCATCTGGGTGAGAAGTGATCATCTATCCCAACACTGCAGCAAGAGGAAATTAAGACTGCTCAGAAAGCACAGCATTGCTTAACCTGTCTTCCTTCTTCCTTAACCTGTCTTCCTTCTTCCCTCACTGCCTTCCAAAGTGGTTCTGAAAGGCCTCCAGTCTTACAATGGAGATGATATTACCTCTAACTCCCTGTTCAGCAAAGCAAGTATAAAGCCCCTAGGCCGCTTACAGTGCGGAACTACACACAGCATAGCTCATGATATCAAATGAATGATCATGACAGATTCAAGTAGTAAGAACCACTGGTTTTCAAGATGTTTTGAAGGTGCCAGCAACTAGAAAAAAGTTCAAAGTTGAACTGGCATTCATAGCTTTTTTTTTTTTTCCTTTTCTTTTTGAATAAAAAGACCATGGCTCATTAAAATTCATCACTGTAGCTGCAACATTTCCTTCTCACTGTTCTATGATTTCTCTTGTACATCGTAGATGTGAAAGAAGATGCAAGTTTATTTGTAATGAAATTTAATTGAACATAAAGACATTAAAAATCCCACTCTAGTCTTTTAAGCAATCAAAAAGTAATAGGTTTTGTGCCATCGCTACCACTTCTGAAATGCAGTACTGAAGTTTAAAAGATTTATTCAGAGCATAAACATATAAATAAATGAAGTTTATATATATAAAACCTACTTTTTCATTTCACTTCTTGAAAAAACTATGAATTTTTATATTACTAAGAACAGAAAGTGCAGCCAATTTCAAGAAGTTAAGCTCAAAAAGCCAAGGAGGGTTACTTTTTTTCTGAGTTCATGGGGCTTTTATATAAAGATTTAGAAGTAGGACAGGCTGCATTTCTCTAATGGACACACATTACAACAGTATTGTAGTGGCTTACAGGAGCAGATGAGTGTAAGAAATTGTATAGACTAACATCTTACTTATTTGACATTTTATTTCCTAAACAACATCCTGCAAAAATCTTGACTGTTCCCCTATTCTCCCTTACATGAACTCCTCCTCTCCATCAACCCTTCTACTTATTGTCAAACTGCTTTTAATGCCCTTTAACTGAAGAGATCACAAATTTTGCAACCCATCTCTTTGACAACATGTAGCCAACTACTGTCTTATTTTTATTCAGAAAATGTTTCCTCCTTTCACTGATCAAGGAAAAGAACATTTCCAATTGTCTCAGTCCTGTGTGGCCAGTTTGAGTTATTAAGTATTTCTCAATACTCTCTCCTCCTGACTAAGGATCGTCACCCATTTACTTTCATTTCTGTACACAGTACCTACTGATATCCCCTTTTGATATTCTCTTGAATTAATTTTACCTAGTGAGTTATTGTCAGTGGGGAAGGTTAGGGATTTGTTTGTTTAGGTAACTCACACAGACAATCCAGTTAAGCATCATGTTGATGATGTTCTTACCTCAAGTACATACTTCTCTAAAGATCTGACATTTTCCAGAGCCTCTGGATCCTGATGGATAACAACTACTTCCTTCAAAGGATACTGGGGAGAAGGAAAAAAAAAACCAAACGACAAATAACAAACAGAAACTTTTTTCCTTCCAACTGAAAAGAAATAATAATTTCTGAATTTATCATTTGAAGTATGTAACTGTTGAACTCTGTTAGCTATTCCAAACTTAATTATCCAATTTTCCCAAGCTTATCTCAAAGTTACCAAGCTATTGCACATTCCCAAGGTATTGATAAGAGATGTTGAGTTCTAACCTTTACTGGAATGGTTTTTCTGTCTCTGATTACTCGTCCAAGCTCAATAACAGACTGCAAACAAGAAACGGCACTTTCAATTTTTTTGTCGATGAGATCCTCCCTAGATTAAAAAGGAAACATTATATTGCTTCATCCTCATTGTATCTGAGCAGATTGAAAACATTTTACCCCCTTCACTGAAACTTCCTACAAGAGATTCAATTATGCCATGTTTGGGCAATTTGAAAAACGAACAAAGAGGTTTTTCTTCTCTCTGTGGAGAAGATGATGAGGAAATAACTTGCTGAAAACAAAACAGAGCTATTTTTAAATCATCTTTTGTTAGTACCTCTCACAAGATGGACATGATGGATTGACTCATACTACCTATTCTATTACTATCCAATAAAAAGGAAGATTTATATTAATATCATAAAAATATGCAAAAAGATATTATAAATAGGATACTTATAATGACAATGAAATATCTATAATGCAACCAACTCACTGGATCTCAATTTTAATCTTTTCCATGAATTCTAGATATTTCAGCTTGATGTTTTAGACAGTCTTGTCATCTTTCCTGGCTTCATCATTTTTCCTGGCTTCATCATTTTAACACCCTTCCATTTTGAGGCAAGGCAGAGTAGGGGGTGGGGGGGTGTTGCTTCCTTTGGGGG
>NW_020799116.1:20019013-20097545 GCF_003259725.1 Athene cunicularia | reverse complement strand
TATAATGAAGTACAGTTGCCAGGTAGCAAGTTTTGCAGGCAGGGAAAAAGTAGTAGATGGGATGTATTTAGAGTTTTTCTTTATGGTTAATTTAGCTGCAGATGCATGTAGGAATGTTACAATTTCCCTAACTTGGTGTCTTCTGCATCTTGATGAAGCAATTACAGAATGGGCACAAAGTTGGTTAGACAGCCGTATCTGCAAACTAATTACAATTTCCTGTCAAAATGGAAGAGTGCATATGAGGGCCTGACCTGGCTCTGGTGGCATCAATTATTTTAATTAATGAGAATATACTTACTAAATTTGCAGATGGCACGAAGCTGAGATGGGCTGCAAGGATGTTAAAGCACAGGATCAGAATTCAAACTGATGATGACAAAGCGGCCAAATCGGAATGTAATTCAATGAGGGCACAAATCAACTTCTAAATATAGACAGGAGTGATCAGTTGTGGACGTGCAAGGTTGCAGCTTGGCTGGCCAGGTTGTGGCACAGCACCCGGGGGCCAGGAGCTGGGCTGGGCTGTAACCTGCCTGTGGGCCACCAGCACCAGGCTGCTGGGGTGTGCATGGTACAGCAAAGGGAAGTCAACTTGCTCTGCTCATCATCAAGGGCAGTTGTTGGTACCCTACAATTTAAATAAATTAAAAGTGGACCAGGTGAGAGAGCACTTAGAGATAAAGAACAGGACTGATTAGAGGGCTGGGAAACTGGACTAAAGAAAAATGAGGAATACTTAACCTACACTAAAGACTTTCTGTACATGTCATCAATCTTCAAATTGGAAGATGTTAGTGCAGAGGTTAAGGATGTGCTGAGTATGATCTGACCCTCATGGCAGGGTTTGAAATGATGGGAAACAGTGGCTAGACATTAGAAATACACTGTTTCCATAGCTCCTGCAGCAAAAGTAGGAAGGCATCTAATGCAAGAAGTGGATGCCAAAGAAGGAAAAGTGTTCATATTTCTGTATTGGTTTTATTTGGAAAACTGAAGCAGTGTTGGGTTTTTGTGTGTGGGCTACAGGGGGAGGGTTGGTTGTTCGGGGGTTGAGTTAGCTGACATTCACAAATTGTTTCAAGTGAACTAGCTGCCAACGGTTCCCAAAATGTTGTTTTCTTTATTTCTTGAGTAGCTGCATAAATTGAGCATCTCCTTTAAAACTGCATAAGAGTCATATCAAGACCAGATATACTAGTTCAAAAGACAGTTGTGAACAAAATGAACAAAGCTGCTTGCTGTAATGTAAGTAACAACAGCACAGGGATTAAAACCATGTATCCAGTAAGGATTGTCAAGAACAGAACTGGTAAAGCAAAACTTAGAACTGAGATATCCCCACCTTCTGCACTAGAGCTTTAAGATGTTAGTACCCATTTTGAAGCTTTTGATCTTCCAAAAGCCAGTCTCCAGGATGATCCCCCAAAAACTTGGAAACATGTAAATTGTGAGATAGAAAATTTTGCTCCCAGAAAGGCTCATAGAGATTGGCAATATTTCAATATTACTTGCCATAACTTAACAACACAGTAGAGCCACAAAAAGAGAAAAGTCTTCACAGGTTGCATGCACATGCACAAATTTTAATGCAACCAATCTGTTCAGACCCTAAGCAACCTCAGTGGGGTTTGTAACACAGGCATTGAGTCAAGTTCAGCTGTCAAAGTGGCCAAGTCCTTTAGCTTTATCTGTACATACCCAACATACTGTTAAAGTAGTATTTTCCATAACTGCATCAAAAAATGTCTCTTATTATTAACTAACAATATTGCCCTTATGCAGTCATCAGAAAAATATTCAAAGAAAAATGCAATGATGTGCTTAGCAACTCAAGGTGAAACTCAAACTTCAGCAATAATTTAGTCCTGAGAACATGTCTTTTTATCTGACAAAGGGAACAACTGATATGTAGGGGATCCAGTAAATTACACAAATGAGTAGCAGATAAAAATGCAAAGCACAACAGGAAACCTGTGCAAGCCACTCAAATACATCATACGTTTCCATGATACAGCAGCAAGTCAGCACTAACAGGAATACAAAGTTACTAAGCCACTTTTAAACACTCAAGCTAAGCCCATGTCTGAACTGAGTTCCTGCAAATAGCTCACTATCCCTCCATTGCTCCATTCTAAAGGAGCTCGAAACCATTTCTGATAGCTCACTGATGAGGAGTTTTGCATTCTTTGATTACATATTCTTTACAGCACTTTCCCAGGGAACGGAAAATCAGCACCATCATTATGTCAATCTCAAACTCCCTGTTGCAATAACTCTCACTATTAAAGCTATCAGAAAGAACCCACACCTTCCTCAAAGGATATAGTATCCATAAAAGAAACACCATTACTAGAAGGTTTAAATTTTTAAACTGGCATATAAAGTATCAAGGTCAGCTCTCTTGTCCTTGAGGCTTTTCAGACTGAGCTCCAATGCAAAAGGGAAGTTTGCTTCTCTTACATTGAGTGACAGAGCGCAATGCAGCCACTAAGTTAATCCACTAATGCAGCACCAAGGCACTAATGAGCAACTGATTACTGTAATACTAATGCCTCCCTCAGCTGGATTTAAAAAAAGACAAAATAACAAAACAAACCAAATCAACTTCAGTTGTCAAGTTCTACCTGAGGTAAATTGATACTATGGATAACCCAGAGCATACGTCCAGTACAACCACACAGACTCAAACCTGTCTGAGACACGCGGGCACTAACAAGAAAACTTCCAAAGAAATGATCTGTCTGGAAAGCTCTCTCATATGATGTATCCTCTTACAAGGAAGTGGCAATCTCTGGACAATGGTTGAAGCTCTTGGTCTGAAGCCAAAAGAACTCACTCTGCTGGCTCTGGTCCACACCAAACAGAAATTCCAATTCACACAGGGTCTGGCATCAGCATTCACTAAGAAGAGCCTGGAGATGGGGGGATGCACATGTTCTTGCAAACGTAGGGCCCACAAGAAACTTTTATAATCCTGTTGGCCCCTTCATGGGTAGGCATTATAGCTTTTAGCCAGTGCACATTTTGAAGAGTAAAAAGGACATTTCTTGCCCACCACAAGAAGAAAAGACTGAGTTGGGAACACGCATTCCTCCTATTCGCTTTCCTTCCTACCTACAATCCTTTAACCTGGCACAAGTCTAATGCCTAAATGTGTAAGGAAAAGAAAATTCCCAGATAACACTGAGAGTGGAGCGTGAAGCATAGTGCTAGTGAAATGTTCTCCTACAGCAAAAAACCTAACATTAATCAGAGTTTAATCAAAACTTAAATATTTTTTGCTCATAGAAAAGAATGTGTTACATATTATCCTAAAATTCTTCCTGAGGCAAAGAAATATTCACATTATTAAAGCAGCTTGCTTTCTTGCAATGCAAAACAGTTTTAAACACAAGTAAGTGAAGGAGCACTGTTTTGTGTAAAGCAAAAAATCCCCAACCAACAAACCAACAACCAATCAAAATCCAACCAAAACAAAACCTCATTTTGTGACATAACAAGCTGTCTCTTACCTCACTTGGGGAAGCATGAGGTAGTGGATGCTTTCAGTATTCTTTTCCTGAACCGAGGCCGGATCAATAAGCGTCTTCAGGTTCTGGTACATCAGCTCAGTGATAAATGGAGTATATGGTGCCTGTAATGTTGCATTCAGTCATCACCTTTTCTTTATTGTTTGTACATTACGAATCAGTAATACTTATGAACTGCATAAGGACAATTCAGCAAAACCAATGCTTACACAGTGTCTTTTATGCAGAACTGAGGTTATTCAAAATGCAGACTGAAATAAACAAAGAAACTGCTACTACTTATTCACCTCCTTCCAAATATTTACACGCTACTTTTGGGCATCAAATAACAAATCATAATGTCTCCATCAGTCAGGTGGTATCTGCCTTCTTTTAGTACCATGGAGCAGATGAACAAATAAAAGGGGGAGGTGGAAAATGAACTGTGCTACACAAATCAGTAGCAATATGTTTTTTCTCCCAATGTGTTCAGTCTCTGTACCCCTAGTTTCTATGGTCAACTTTGACACAAAGGTGCATGCTTTTAGATTAACTACATTAAAAATGCCAAACAATTATAGTGGGCTTACCATAAGTCTACACATGGAGAACAAAACACTAAACAAGGTTTCCAAGGCCATAATGCAGTCTTCAGTCCCATTCTCGCCCTATTTGTAGAATTCACCAAGAAAAAAAAACAACAACTGCAATTTTAGGATCAGTAAGTGCACTTCAATAAACTTCAAAAATGTCCTATGTTAATGCAATAAACTGGTTTTCCAAACTGTATTTGTTCTGCTCAATCCCACCCACCAAGTGAAACAGAATTACTAGACACTGTTTGTTTTTCCTCATAAAGCAAAGAGGAGGAAGAAATGTTAACTTCTCATTTCTACTATCGGGTACAAACTGATATAATTTGAAGTGCAGCATAAATATTTTGTGTAACACCATGAAGCTGCTATTCATTAACATAGACTACTAGGACTTTGTTTACAGTGCAAGATTGCAGAAGCAGATACCTACCTTTAGTCTTCTGCGATTCATTCTAACATACCAGTTGGTCAGAATATCAACAAACTTCACTAATCGAGGGACTACAGTGTACAGCCTGTAAGCTAGAAGGAAAAATGTTTACTGTAGTTAATATTTGCCCTCTGCATCAAGCTCCTGAAGCAGCACATTATCATTTGTATCTCTGGTGTTAAACATAAAACTTGAGCAAAAGCACTTATGTTAGTAAGATCAAAAAAGTGGTTAGACATACTATTATGTTAAAACTGTATTTTGAAATTGCACATGCCATCAATTCTCATGCTTCAGGACAAACACATCTACCACTAAATTGTTTCCCTAATCCTACACAAACAGGCATTATGGAAGCCTTATGCTTTTATCTGACTCGTAAAGAGGATAGTGGATAAGAGACTATTAATCACAAAGGATTTGGCAAATCCTAGATTTGCACATGCTGTAAATACAGCCAAGTCACTGAAAGTTTAACAGAAATTATGTAGAATCATACAATAAAATATTAATAATTACTGCCAACATTTTCTTTTTTGTTTGCCAGTTTTAAGATGAGACACCTATTTCAATCAATTGTCCCTGAATTAATTGCAATTTTTTGTTATTTTTCTAAGTAACACAGTAGGCTAAATGAACGTAAAGTAACAGCAAGCCTGACGAGGTAAGAAGATAAACATAGCTGTATTTTCAAGTTCTGTGTAACTTAAAAGCATGGAGGACTGCCAACACAAGAAAGAAGGTCATCATAAGCATCACTATGCAACTGGTAAAACAAATTTCAGTTGTTCATGAGAGAACTGGGGGGTGGGGACAGACCTTAAATAGGACTCAAGTCTTCTAAGGAAAAACTTGTGTATCACTTCTCTAAAAGCAAAGAGCTTTTTGATCTCTATTCTGAATTAGTTCCATTAATCAGGCAGCTACTGAATAAAATGGATCCTTGCTCCAAAAGCTCCACCACACTTTTCATTGCCTTTTCTAAAATAGAACTGTTTTAAAGGCAAAATACTGGTATTTAAACCCAAAAAGGAAATGCTCAGAAGATTCATGCCATGGTGAGGAAGACATGATTTATGTGGGAATTTGTATTCCTAAAAAATTCCCAGCTCCCTTCTATGGGTTATCTAGTTAGGAGACTGGTTAAAAACAAACAAACAAAAAAATCAAAAACACACCCTTCAGGCATAGTAGAACTTTAGATCTTTAATAAAGGATTCAAGTTAGCCTGGAAACATGCATTTCTCCCCTCAACAGCTGTAATCCCAGTTCATAAACCAAATTATGAAATCTTACTTTTTCACGACTCAAAACAGCCTGCATGCACATGGAAACACGTGCACACACACATGCACAATTCTTTCAATTTCCATCATCAGGAGAAAAGTTGTTTTGTAAAATAATTGATTGTATTGGACACTTAAGTAGAAGGAAAAGCCTAATAAGGCTTACCGGTTTAAATACAGAATTTTAACCCCCCTTAGAACACAAAGGATTGTTTGCCCTATTTTCCATAATATCTTCCCAATGCCTTACCTACTTACCCCATCTATCAAAGGGCCCAAATTCCAGAAATTTCGATCATAAAAGATGAGGTTTAGGGAAAAAACTATACTACTATTTAATAGCTAATAATTAATTTGCATTAAGCATATTATTATCAAAGTGAAGCCAAGTGAGCTACACCAGCTGCTGCTGGACAGGTTACTAGCATATGTCTACCCAACGAGCAGCACTCCTGAAAAGAGCATGTCTACAGCTCCAGTTTTGGGCACCTATTAAACCAGAGATAACACACAACAGCAAAAACCCTCTTTGACTTTTGCCCATTTTCCATTAATAACTGAAGTTACACTACTTTGTGATACGCATTGCCTCCTTTTCTCAATTGCATACATTCTAGGAAACCAAAAGCTCTCCCCAAGCCAGGATTAGCAGAAGGTTGTTACACACTTTGCAAGTTTTTCCAGGCTCTCTAAAGCATCCCAAAGTTGCAGTGTGCACAGGCACGTTCCCCTGCCCACTCTCAGTCTATTCAAGTGAGGTCAATAACAGACTGACAAGGACTCCATTTAGGCTGAAATACTGCTGGCTATTCAAGCTACTGGTGGAAACTGGGGCAGAATTAACATAAGTTTTACTTAATGGAAATATTTTTCTAGAGGCAGGCAATCGGTGTAAAATTTAGCTCCACTATAACACGCACTTGACGAAATAAAAGAAGCTAAGCTCATCTGCAACACTGTCCTGGTTAGTGGTGTCTTTTGATATTTAGGTTTAAGCCTGTATGTTCTTACACACAATCACAAACACAGTTGCAGGAACAGCACGTTACAGTACAGACTGTGCCATTTCTTTGACAGATAGTGCCCAAATATCACCTCAGCATCACTGGCTCTGCTATGATTTAAACATGGCAGAGACAACAAAATTATTTTTTTACACATCTTGTAGGTAAGAGTTGTATAGCATTAGCTGGCAAACACAATCATTTATTTTTGCTCATATCATGCCACATCTACACCAGCTTCAGCTTTTTTATATTATTTTCAAAATCTTGGGTTCTAAAATGAAGCTTGTGTAGTATATTTATTTGCTTTACCTAGCATTTGAGGTTATCAGTCACCATTATAACCTTCCCTCACCTCTCCCTGATTTTTCTCCTACTTCAAGTCATCTGTAGAAAATATTTTTAAAAATCCAAAACTATTTTCTAAAAAAAAGATTAGCACAAGAGTATCGTGTCACAATACACAAATTTACTGCATCTCATTAACAGCTGACTGAATTCAGAGTTTGAGCAGAAAAATAATCATGTTATTAATCACTTCCAAACGAGATGTGTCGCTCATTTGATGAGCACATCATGTTATCTTCTCCTAACCCAAGACAATAGCCTTTAATACCAACACCGCAGTCTTGTAAGTCTTCACCCTGTCATTTTCCAACAGCAAATTTTCTTCTCCTGCTTGGAAGGATCTTCTTGCTTTGTAAAGATGTCAGCTGACACATGCCTTTTTATTAGCTTCATCTTCCTCTTAGAAATCCAGAGCAGAGAATTCAAGTTTCTACCCCCATGCTTATATTCCTGCAAATACTATTTCTGTTTAAACTGGGCACTAACCCAAGATCCCAGGTACATACTCAAATGAATTTTCCACTGTCCCTCAAAGTCTCTTCCTCCTTACATGCATCATGTAAACTTGCATAGGCTCTGTGTATTTCTGTTTGGCCACACATGAAACTCCACACACACCACCATCAAATTTCAAGGACAAAACTTCTAGGAAGAAGCCACACTTTGTCTACCATAGACAGCTTTTATCATATTCCTGGGTTTGGTAGCTTAAGGATTCTTTCTTCCTTTAATGAAATTATGACCTCACCTGAATTTTGTTATTTACCAAAATGACCTGCTTTATACACTGCAGCAAGAAAAACTCATCTTACTGGTCTTGATGAGAATGAACACCATGACCGTCTAAGAGGGGGAAACACAAGACATGGCTGAAACAGCAGATGACTGTCCTGTGTCCTCAAACTCAGATCTGGCATTTAGCTGTTTCCTCATTATCCATCATCCCACTAATACCTTCTTTCCCCAAGCCTAAGCAAACCTGCAGAAGACTTCTAAAAATTCTTCCAAGGGCAACAATATCACAGGCATAGGGGACATTGTTTATTCATAAACAGGAACCCTAATGGCAAAAGCCACTTGGTTCTCAATATCTAGGTTTCTAATGCCCTTAAAGGGACCAAAACCTCTACAAATCCCATCGTGACTTTATCTGAAAGTCTGTAAGGTTACTGGATCAAACTAACTACTTCAGGGGGCTCCTGCAGCACCTTCTCTTTGCAATTAATATTGTCTTAATATAATGCAAGAACTGAGAGGTATGCTATGATGAAAAAGATAACATGTAGGAAGAAAAAAAAAACAGGACAGTTATCTTCTTACAGCTATGCAATATCCTAATGCTATTCCACCCCACTGCAGACACTCCCTATATTATTACAAAGGAACCCTCTCCATGGAACTATGCAGGAGAAAATGTATTCCCATGCTCATGTACCTCTCAAAATTATTTTTTTAGCTAACGAGCACTGCAAATTTAATCCTTTTTTTTTTTTTACAGCTTCCCCAAATTCAACTAGCTTCTTTTTCACTGCTGTCTTTCAGTTACTATTATAATATTATTAATAGCTCCAAGCACTGCAAAAGATGGTGTTACAGCAACAAACTACATCGCTGAACTCATAGGATTAGCCATGACAAAAAAGCCTCATCAGTTTTTGAAATCTCAGGAGCAAGCATAGCAAAATCTGTATCAACACCCATCAAAGTAGCATTCCATGTATTATGGTACCTAGTTAAAGATTTCCTTCCTTTTATCTGAACTGCAAGTCTCATGTGGAATCTAGAAATCCCTGGATGAAATGGATAGTTCTCTAATCAAAAATTAAAAACCCATACGCTCACCCGATCAAACATGTGCATACCTGCCATTTCAGCTTTGAAGAACTTAATGAGTGACTGGGTAAAAGAAAGAATCCATTTATCCATGATGTTATTGCTCTCCTTAAGTGTGTTCTCATTGTAAAGGAATTCTCTTCCCTCATCCTATCATCAACACAAAAACACAAAACACATTTTGAAGTCATAAGGGTATATATTCAAACCTCTGTATAGAACCACCTGTCAGATACTAATATTTTGTCACCTTCATTGTGTTACACTGGCTTCCTATGGGAGAACATTAAATTCTAGAAACATATATGTAAGAAATAGCTAAGGAAAACCTGACTCGCACTGCTGCTGATTTCACCACACTGGCTCTTCAACCACAAAAGGAGGCCAGTTATTTGGATGTGTTAAACCAAAGTCGTTCTTTCACTGTTTGCACTATGTCATGGCTTCCAAACATAGGGTAGGACTCTTGAATTTACCTAACTCCTTCATCTAGGAGAATCCAAAGCATTTACAAGAAATGTACTATGAAAATGAATTCTATTTGGGGGAAGGGCATATAAATAATATAATTATTTTCTAAGAACATGTGACAATTTCAACATATTAAAATATAGAAGAATTTAATAAGCTTAAAAAACAGGTGGAATTTTTAGGCATCCAACATGCATATAGTGCATTTTGTTGCTTTCCAGAATACTGATGTCTGCACCCATCTGAGAAATTTCATAACGCTTTAGTGATTCTGTAGAGCATTGCAAGCAAGACCACAAGTAAGAATGCTTGTCAGTGCCTACGGTCCCACTCTTCCATGTGAACATTCTTATGACTGGTTGAAAACGTGGTTTGTTTTTTTTTTTTCAGGTTTACAAACAGTATTTAGCATCTGGTTTTAAGAGCCTTTGGACTTTCCCCTCCTTCAGAGTCCAGATGAAAAAATATGTTTGGATTATTTGACCCAGTAATTATGCATCCATTTACACACTATAAAGGAGAAGATTCTTAAAGAAGAAATGCATCTGCACACCCACAAGTGCAGCAATCCCAGTGTGAGGTCAGCAATCATTTAACCAACTACAATTACTGTGGTAATTACAGTAAGCATAAAACTCTTATTAGACTTCATCCAGGACACTGGGCTTGTAGTTTCTCTCTTGGAGGAAGCAGAATACAATGAAAAAGTTGTTTAAGACTGTGCATGAAATCTAATTTAAGCCTTATCACCTCGACTAGCACATTCTTTTGCCTAATATGGTGCATAGGAATGGTTTCACTACCTATTTAGAAAGAAAAATCACACCTGCTGAATTACCAAACTATCTGCTTAAGCACCTGGATTTTCCACTGGGGTCTTCCATCCCAAACTTGGCTGATCTTGCAAGATTTAATGGGATCACAGCAAGAAGCTGCAAAGCACACTTTAGACAATTCAAGGTCAAACAGCAAAAACTGAAGCATATTTTTGGAGCAATGCCTAAGTTTGTCTGATGAATGTTGTCTAGGGATCCTAAGAAAAGATTTGTTAAATGTTAGGATCTGAAGTTACTAGACTTTCTTCCCAAAAGGGGTTGTTAAAAAGATAAAACCATTTATTTAAGTCAGCTATTTACGGTACTATTTATTGAAGTCAGCTGCCTCTACTGCTTCAAATGGCAGCTCTCCACAGTGATTAAGCTGCTACTGTAATTTCATGTGTAGTACAAGGTTTGAACTTTTTCACTTAGTTCCCACTCTCCCATAAAAGTCTGCAGTAACAAGCGGTAACCTTCTATCATTAATCTCAGCTGAAAGATTAAAATTGGCTTCAACAGAAGCTATACAATACACACATAAAATCTTCAATTTAAATGAAAAATTACTATAGGTAAGAAAATTTAATCTTGCTTTCATTCTGAAAGTGTAGAAACTCATGTCACTCATCCAGCATTTTTAGTAGACTTCAAATGTAATCTACAAGTCAAAAGCATTATTGCTTTTATGATGATTTACCTTTCTTTCCATTCCATTTCTTTATTTTTTTCCTAAGCTGTATTTAAATTTAACTTTAAAAAAATTAGCTGTCATGTTACAGAAGGCAGTCTTCTTGCTGTGGCTAATGTATTCAGTATCGAGTATTCCCAAGTTAAACATTTTTATGCAGATTCATAACTGAAGTTACAGTAAATGAGTTGGCTCAAGAAATTGTCACAGCAACCTCTACTGAAAATAACTTTCTTTTCTTTACTTATATGCAGGTCCATTTCTGTTAAATCTGTGTGCTATTAAGCAATGTCCTCAGTCAGAGAAACTTGCAGACCATATGCCATCCCCCAATGGCATCCTTCCTGCGATGCAGCCATGCCTGACTGTGTGACACAGGGTAACAGCGAAGGAGAAGCAGCAGCAGCACTCAAGGCAGTATTACTGATACGTACTGCCTCCAAGCTACTACACAAACACCGATAAAACAATTACTAGAAGACCAACAAAGTCTATAATGGACATTTCAGAAGGATTCCCTCAAGCACATGTGGTACCTGGCTCTTAACTGGTACTCCCAGCAAGGTGACTAGAAGCAGATAATTGCTTAGTATGTATTAACCCCACAAACCTCAAGTCCCTTTCTTGTTCTCCAATTTCAAGAGCATGAATGTAATAGCATCACATTTATCTCAAATAAAAAGGAATCAAGAGCACCCTAATCTGAGAAATGATAGCTGTTATGTCTTGACAATCCCCTACCTTGCACTTCTACGAAATAGTAAGCTTGGTCAAAAAGAGAAAGATGCAGGGTGATTACAGCTGTACAAAACAAGGGTACCAACAGCAAATAACATCGTAGTTAACAGCAAGTAGATACAACCTGATCTAAGGTCAGCCTGAGTCCAGAGTCAGAGCTCAGAGCTCCCTCCCAATCTAAATTCCTCTACAATGCTAAGTCAGTCTAGCAGTGTAAAAAGCACAAAGCCCCTTCCACTTTGCTTTTCCATGCTCGAGACATCTGGTACCTTATGTTGCAGGATTTGAACATTCTGAACAAGAAAGCGATATGCATTGTACCAGGGCAGGAATACATCCTTCAGTATATCCCTTACTCCTTCCTCCTTAAATCTCAGATTTTCTGCTCTTACCACAGGAGAATTGATCAAGTATAACCTGCAAAATAAGAACACATACTTAAGATCTTAAAACTGCATATTCTGACAGAAATGCACTTAAACACACAGTAAACCCTAGAGAGATACAGTAAACCCTAGAGCGCTGTATAGCAAGAGAAAGATACCTCAGGGAGCAGTATCACCCTAAGAACTCTAAGGAAGACAGTATTGTAAGCATATAACATATTGAACATATGACAATTTACTTCCTAGTGCTACAGGATTATTTTTATGATACTGCATATGGAATTTGAATTGAAGGTTTCTTTTTTAACTAGAAGTTAACTGAAGTGATAACACATAGCTCAGATGCTATCACAGTACAAAACAAGCAATGGATGCATGGATTTAGTGTTCATCTTTAGAATGGCACCTACTGGTTTGGTAATATTTTGAATTCCTTAACAATGACATGGTACCTTCCTACTCAATCTAGTTAATTTCCTCAATTACAGAAAGTTTAGGGCCCACTGAAAACACAGGACTAAGGACCAATGCAAGGGGGGCAAATCAAAGCAAAAGAACAGAAATTAGTGTTGTTCAGAAAAACAGCCCACACCCCCAAAAGAGGACAAAGGGTGTGCCTTCTTCCAATACAAATGTGCTTCAGCTCCAGAAACAGCTCTGAAACAGCAAAACAGAGGATTCAGGTGACACTCACTACTTCTATCAGAAGCAGCCCCTCACAGAATCATGCCCACCTCAGTCAAGCAGGTTCATCTGTACAGGAAATTCACCCTGTCTAGAGAGATTCTCCTCAGGTCAGTCTCAAGTTAACAGTTCCTCATTTCAGAGACAGATATCTCCCCCAGACTCCTTCCTGGCTCAAAGTTTGCAAAAAAACATCTTTACCCCATCTTCACAGAATTACCTAGGTTGAAAGAGACCTTGAAGATCATCCAGTCCAACCATCAACCTCACACTGACCGTTCTCAACTCCACCAGATCCCTCAGTGCTGTGTCAACTCTACTCTTTAACCCCTCCAGGGATGGCAACTCCCTCCCTGCCCTGGGCAGCCCATTCCAACGCCCAACAACCCCTTCTGCAAAGAAATACTTCCTGATATATAGTCTAAATCTTCCCTGGCACAACTTGAGGCCATTACCCTTGTCCTATCACTTGTTACTTGGTTAAAGAGGCTCATCCCCAGCTCTCTGCACCCTCCTTTCAGGTAGCTGTAGAGGGCGATGAGGTCTCCCCTCAGCCTCCTCTTCCCTAGACTGAACAACCCCAGTTCCCTCAGCTGCTCCTCATAAAACCTGTGCTCCCAGACCCTGCACCAGCTCTGTTGCCCTTCTATGGACACGCTCTTCTTCCCTAAGCAAATATTCTGTCTGTGGAGACAAACAGATATCTATAAAGTTAACTCAAAAAGAAACCAGGTTTTACTCAGGTATCAAAAAAACTTGAATACAAACTTGATTTAGATACACTTCATTTAATTTTCCAGATCTGAAAAACCAACAAAACATTTTTTTTATTTTAAAGATTGTGGCATTTCTCAATAGAAATTTATTAACTCATTTTCTCAGAGTTTATCAGCTTTTTCAAATCATGATTCTAAACTAATGTATCTTTACAGGCAGTTCACTTAGGAGGCTTTAAAATCTTAATGGGGTTTGACACAGCACATTCAAAATACCAGACCATAAATTCTTCAGGAAAGGGCTTCTTGCATAAAAATGAATACATAAAAATAGAGCTGCCAGAGCAAACAGACAGTAATGCTGCACAGAAATGGGTATTTTCAGTATGGTATTGAGAAAAAAAAAAAAAAAAAAAAAAAAAAAAAAATGTAAATATTATATCCAAATTCAAATTATAAATTTTCAAAAGTACAGAACAATTAAGCATGATAATGATCTAGTAAGTCCTTAAATGAAACTGGAATTTGTAATTACTATTGAAACCAAACCTCTCACCACAATTATTTATGTGCTTATTACTCATCATTTATTTCAGAAGTCAAACACAACTTTGCTCCAAATACGAGCGCTCGTCTGGCCCTGGGGTACACCAGGATACTCAGGCCTTGGACCTGTTTGGGACTTGCTTAGAATAATGACCACTTCAAATTGCTTCCACTGCTTTCCTCCTCAGGAGGCAGCAATGCAAACTATGAAGTATCAGCTAAATTGCTCCTTCGCACCCACCTCAGCAGCACTTGCTGCACAATCTACCAGCAGTCATCTTAAGATAGCTCTTAGGGAGAGTTTAAAGCAAATGCAGCCCTCTATGGCTACAGTTTGGGGGGTTTGTTTTTGTTTGGGTTTTGGGTTTTTTTTTTTAACATAGCAGTCCTACACTGCCTTACAATATGTAAATTTTGAAAGCATAGTAATTCCCTCAATTATCCCAATGCAAAGATAGTTACATTTACTATATGGAAAGAGAAATAAGGCACTCGATAAAGGAAGAAATCCATCAATTCAGTTAGACCATTGACAAATCTTCAAATCAAGCCAGTATTATCAAGTTTTCTAACACTGTATGAGAAACAATAGAGCAATCTCCTTTTCATCTAAAACAATCGTGTGTGGCATAATGTTATTTCTTCTGCATTTTAAGAATAAATTGAGAGGAGAATTTAACACATGACTTCTAACAGCAATACTTACCTCAGGGTACATGAAAACAAAGGGCTTGCTTATGAATACTATGACCATCAAATTCTCTTTCCAACATACTTCAACTTTGACATCTACCCGAAGTCATAGGTTTTAGGAATATCAGAATATAACTAGCTTTGACAACTCTTCAGATTTCACACAAGATTCAAGTTTCTGAAAGTCTGAAGTTGAGCTGTTAAATTTACTGTTATTATTTCTTCTGTTTACCCATTCAATTCCATATACTTACGATCTACATTTTCTGCTGATCCATTTATCAATAGTATATTCTCTGTTGAGAATACTTCAAAGCTATAGTTAAAAAAAAAAATATATATACACACACACATACACACTGCAAAAGCTAAAGTAACTCTGCAGGGAAACAGTGCCAAGGAAAAAAACTAAGTTGTAGCTTTTTCTATAAACAGAACACATCAAGTGCTTCAGTGAATAAGCAGAGACAACTGAATTGCAGAGCTCCTTCCATAAATGAACCTAGCCTGCAATGCTTTTTACTCTCTATGTGGGTGTATGTATAAATAAATGTGACATTAAAGAATGACTGCACAGGCAGAAAAATGAATTAGCTTTTCAGAAATCAAAATAACACGAATAATGGAAGTGTAACTTCTGGTGTTTGAGATTTTTTTGTTTTGTTTTAGAAAAAAGGCAGGGTTTTTTTCAACAGAAATGTCACCTGTAATTTAAGTCTCCAATTTGAGTAACTCCAACCCTTTTCACTCATATTGTTCCTGTTACCAATTCACTGATATTCTGCTAATACACCTTGATTATTTTTAAAAGCCAATCTTGACCAAATTTAAGAAATCCACCCAACTCTCCATTGTAAATGGAGATATGTATATGAGAAGATAATTTATTAGCTCTTTAAAATGCTAACGCTTGAAACAATAAGGAACTTAACATCTACTTAGGTTATCTAGAACAAGCAAGAGCCATCTTTCTCAAATAAACAAGAAACCACAATACACCAACCTTTCTTTCAGCCCAATCATTACCATGTATAGTTGTAACATACAACTCAATGTGTGATAGTTTAAAGTTTTCTTGTACATAGCAAGAATTACAGGGCTCTTGAGAAATGTGGAAGTAGTGTACTCCAACAGTTATTAAAATGTCTCTATTGTACCTTTACTTCAAGGTACCACTTCATGCATGTATAGTTAGTGCATCTAGCCAAAGTACCAGCTGACAGCATATTATGTTTATACATTAAGTGTAATTTTAATTAAACAATTCAACTGTGTTTAATCTGTTTGACCAGAACAATTTATATATACACACACATTAGGCTGCTCTACATCTGCTTTTCTGGTTTCACTACTATTAGATACATTCTATATACTTACATCAATAAAAAAGAAACCCTTTCCCTTTAGAAAAATGTATAAGCAGCAAACAGACATTTCTGTGTATTGTACTTCCCTAAAATAATGATTTAACAGTAAACTAATAGTATTGTTCTCAAAAATTTTATTCTAATTTTCACTGGGTCAATGCAGACCATTAGCCACAATAGCAGACAGTGCTGGCTCAAGTGGAAACAGTCTGTACAAACTGGACACACATTTTCTGACAAAAGGCCTCCGGTCAGCACATCAGCTTTGGTTGTTACCAGCCTTGAGGGAGATAAGACAAGGGCATAGAAAGTTCAGGGACTGTAACTGTTACCAGTTCTTTTCAGTCATTCACTCTTAGAGCTATGCAGCTGCCATAGGGTCTAGAAATTTTTAAAATTAAACTTTCTTCTTACTGTTAACTGTAAAAATCCCATAAGCAGCTCTCCTGGTCTGCCACAAACAGAAAGCTAACACATCAGATGGACATTAATTAAAGAAATCCTACCTTAGTGCATCAGCTCCATAACTATTTACGATACTCATTGGATCAGGATAGTTCTTCTTCCTTTTGCTCATCTTTTGGCCATCACTAGAAAATATCAGAAGGTAGGCATAAATTCCCAGAATTCTTGTAATACATGGATAAAGAAAAAAGGCCCTTTAAATCCAGCTTAGTTTCTCTGTCCTGTTAAGTTCTTGGTAGCACAGACATAATTATATACTAGCACATCTTTTCAGTATGACTGTTGAACCCACAAGAGCAACTAAGAAAAAAAAAAAAAAACACCCACAAAAAACCAAACAGTGCAAGAGGCTTCCAAATTACAAATCTAAGCAGGAAATCTCTTTCCCACCAAAGCTGAGGGAAAATGACTTGTTTTGAATCAAACCCTCCAACCCACTGGAAAAGCTTGATTTGAAAATAACATGAAAAAAATATAATTCACTTATTTAAAATTACATTTAAAACAACATTTATAATCCCCTTTACAGCACATACCATTTATTTCCTATTCTTCCCTATTCTGACTTTTTACTCAATTTCTCTCTCTACGAAGGACTAGATGAGATGCTGGGGGATGTGGTGTAGGGGAGAACTCTGGAGAGCTGGGCTGATGGTTGGACTCAATGATCCCGAGTGTCTTTTCCAACCTGAATGATTCTATGACCAATCCTGCTGGAAAGAACCTAGTGTAACAGACAGCTGGGAGGTGTAACTCTCGCACTCAGGTGCCTCCTACCTCCTACAACACCGACATCTCCCTGATAATCCTTAACAGCTTCAAAATCCATTTCAAATTTAGTTTACAATTCACAGGAACTTATCTGCAATATTCTTTGACTAAAAATCTGTCCAGGAAATAACTGACATACAAACCTGGCAAGAACAAGGCCATTCACAATTACATTCTTGAAAGGAGGCCTTCCAAAAAGAGCAGTGGACAGCACCAGCAAAGTGTAGAACCTGAAACAAGAGACAACATAAATGTGACTTTCTAAATACACCAAGATAAAGCCTGCATGTCCTTCACAACAAAATAGATTTTTTATTATGTTCTTTTACTCTAGCAAAGCTAAAACTTAAGTATTTGGAACATTTATGTGACAAAGACTCAGAAGAGGAGCTCATTGTAAGTAGACCTTTTTCTTCTTTGTAGCATATCGTGTTGTTTGCTCAGCTGTGATCTACTAGTCCAAGAAGGCTGAAAAATTGCAAGAGTAAACATTAGGGAGGTTATGAAGAGGAAAATTGTAGCATTTTTGCCTTTAATACAGAAAAGAGAATTCTGTCCCTTAACAAGCTTCCTATTTGCTCACTGTAAACCTCTGAACACAGCAGCAGTCAGGAACAGACACAACAGACAGGACTAGCACACTGCTTTTTTGTGCACATGTTAACGTGTGTATTCTTCAACCTAACAGACAACAGAACAGTTTCTGCTGGTAGCATACAAGCAAGGTAGCAAAAGTGAGGAGAGCCTCCTTTTGATCAGACAGACTTAGCTGGTTAAATCAGCCATCACTAGAAAATATGAGAATGTAGGCGTTCCCTACAACAAAGGGCAGCAGGGGGTTTCCTCCGCCTCCATTTGATGTGTTTTCAGTAACTCTATATATAATCCAGGACACTTAAGAAATCAGTGTTGGAGCAAGCACAGGGACCTATTGTTCAATATGTCAATATATGGTTGTATCTGAGAAAGATGATGTGATAATTTCATAGCCAGGAGTCAGAACCTTCACCGAAGGAGGTATCTATGAGCTTCTGTAACTGCACTGCTGGTAATTACTCCTAAGAAAATTACTGGAGGATGGGGCACAGCTTTCCTGGTTAAAAACGAGTATCACACTGACAATTGCTTAGCAACCTTAAAACAGCAGATGATTATAAAAAAACTAATTGATTGAGAATAAGGCACACGAGGTTATGCCATAGAACTATACATTTGCATGAAGATTTAGTAGAGAAACACTTCAGTGAGGAAAAAAAAAAATCCATCTGTATATTCTAAAGTTGTTTTTATCAAAAAGCTGCCTATAATTACAAAAGCATTATTCTGACACTTGAGGGTCCAAAGCTCTGTAAAGGCTGCTGTGTGTATTACTGCATTTATTAAGTGGCTTACACAACAACTCTGATGCTTATCTCTCAGACAGGCTTTTAACTCTCAAAATCACCTCAATTCACACTGCAGCATAAAAAAATTCTCTTTACTAAATTGCATCGTAATTTCATTAATTTTAACCATCACTCCTCCACCTGCACATGAACACATGCACTCAAAATCCCCACCTCCGTTTTTAACCTTCTTAAGAAAACCCATAAACACAACCATCTGAGCATTTACTCAGATGATCAACACCTCAAGCCTACAAGACTGACCATTCATTACAAACACTGCAGTACTTCTTTAGTATTTAGTATGAAGGTATCTCACTGACAAACTCCCATCACTTTCTGCAAAGTGGAAAGTCTCATATTAGAACAGGTGCATTTGTAACCAGCTATAAGAGATTTCAATACTATTTGCATTAGGAAAATTGTATAGATGGACCATGGGCTCTGAAAAAAAAAAATACATTGAAGAACTCTTCACAAATCTTGTGTTATTTGCATTGTCAAACCTGATGAGCCTCAGCAATGAGGTACCTTAGTTGATGACAGTTACAAGACCGTCTTTGAAATCTTGTGATCCAGTGGTTTACCCACTATTCAGACATAACTCTTCATGTTCTCTCTCAGATTATAATTTTTTAAAAATTCACCTGCTTCCCTCTGAATATTTTAAAGGAGCATCTCTCTACACCTTGTTTTAGAAATATCCACAGACAAAACATTTGTTTCTGACTGACTTCTCTCTGCTGTTTCATCCTTCATTCACCAAATCTCAGTCTGCTTCTAGTTATGTCCCTGCAGATACATAGCTGTCAGCCAAAACAACAGTAGAAAAACCCCTTAACACCAGAGACAGAATTCCACTTCTTTGCTCTTCTCTCCTCTTCTTCTCCCCGCAAAAGGAGAAAGCATTCCCTCCCCATTTTCTCCTTTCTTGAACGATTGTGGGTAGATTCATAATCCTGCAGTTCATACCAAAACCCTTCAGCTATGAATTCCCTTTGGGCCACCACATTCTGACCATGACTATCAATCTTGTTGCATCTCCCTAAATACAATCGGAGATAGACCCTTTCCTACCAATCTGTATGGACTGCCAGCCTTGCAACCCAGCTACTCTAAGATATCTTTTTTCCTCTGGCTTTAACAAATGTAATTCAGCTCTTTCTCATATCCATGCAGGAAGTAATCAAAAAGATCACTCTCCTGGCTCATCACCTTGGCCACATTAATTTTCTCCTTGTCTCCCTTGACTTCCTCCCCTCCCATGTTGAGTCAAACAGAAACCACCAGACCTTCACCTCCTGAGCCTTTCACCACCTACCAGTCCTCACTTCACATCGCTGCAGCCTGACCTGACACAAAATCAATCTTCTTTCTGAGTCTTAACACTTTATACAGAATGCTTCAAATCAAAAAAATCACATACTATGCTCTTAACACTTCAGAACTCACCAGCTTGTTGTTCACTTGGGCCTATTATGATATTGCATTGCCATACTAACAGAAAGATACATATGCCTTCTCCTCAAAATATCCTCATTTTTTTGAAGACTTGGGAAGAGGTAGCTAAAAGCCTAACAGTTTTAGAATGAAAATTCTTCTTAAGAAGAGCCTGAGACAGCTCTAGCTTTTACCAAAAAATCTACCACCTCACATCTTAATTCCATCTTTCTTTCACGAAAGTGCTCTTCTGCAAATCACAGAACACTAGCTGTTATCAAAGCACCAGGTTATTAACAGACATGAGCACAGTGGGAAAGGTATAAGCCTCATGTATTAGGCAAGTGTTTTGATATTCCACCCACAGATGAGACAGATTGGGTATGGTGAAGACTTACAGTAGTTCTTAAAGCTGATGTTAAAAACAAAAAGCAAACTACTCCAGATTGTAAGTCTCCACTTGCACACTGCCTACATTACACAACCCAAGTGTGTGGGCTCAAACCAAAGCACAGCAGCTGTATGTTTACAACCACAGAGTCACTGCTGGCATTAGCGTCAGCTTGGACTTCTCTTGTTATTTTTCCAGAGTCAATCTTCAGTTGAATTAGTGAGATGATTCAGTTCAGCCTACTAAGTAAAGGGAAAGAAACTGCTAATCCACAGGTTACATTTACTATTTAAAAAAAGAAAATAATGTCATAAGCCCAAAACACGATAGTTAGCAGATCTGGATATTGCACTACATTCAAGGTTAGATTAATATCATACTATAAAAAGGCCAACTTGTGTAAAAATTACAAATGCATGCTTTAATGGCACCAGAGAGCTTCACTGGATGCACATGAGATCAGACTCATCTTTTCATCCATCATGTCTCCCACACACGCTTCAAAGGACAGCAGCACTAAAAGAAACAGAGCAGCGTGTGTGACACACTAATCCACTGTGACTACTCAATCTTGAATAGCTAAACCCTAAAATTTATCATTTGGGGGGGGAATATCACTATGCATGTAAGAAGCCAGTTTTAAATTCATCAGGTTGCCCTAATTCTGACCTATGTGAGGACTCATTACAAACATTATGCATAGCACTAACTAGGTAAGGTGCAGCTGTGTTCTGCAAAGTATTTAAATGCCATGAGGAGCCCATGTTTCACTGTGTGAGACTGAAGTGGTCCCTCCCTAACTGCCAAATTTACAGATGTAACTTCCATTTTGAGGACGTGGATAATGACTGCATCACAGTTACGGGAGAGCAAAGTGAAAACACCTTTTGCTATATTCATAACACTTTTTTTTATTTAGCATCATGTCTCAAATGTTCCCTTGCTTAAGCCTCCTGGCTTTGAGAGTATGTATTAACCCTGCTCTCAACTTCACAAGCATGCAAAAGCCAACTTCTTGCAAAAGCAAAGCTACTGCTTGGTTTGGGGTTGGTTGGTTGGTTTGCCGGGAGAGTAGAGGCATGGGCAAAGGAGGGTGCCAACTATGCTCCGGAGAAATTTAGTTTAATAACACAAGTTACTGGATGGAAGAGTTCTACTTGTACGTAGTCAAGTATACTAATCTAGAAATCACAAAAATTTATCTTAAAAATCTGTCAGTTTTCACAGCCAACCTCAAACTTAAAAAATAAACACTTAAACATGCCAAAACTAAAACTATATGTGCGCATGTATGTATGTATGAGAACATTATCCAGAGAAAATCTGAGATTAGAGAAAAATTTTCATCAGTGATTGAAAAGCATTTATCCAGAGAGGAATCAAATAAGCAAATGAAGTTTACAGTTAGAAAACTTAATTTTGGTAAACTATAAGATCTTAACAACATAAGGTTTGACTTGTTTTTTTCCCCTCTCATATAAAACCAAAATTCAAATTTAATCTAGGGGGCAAAAATGATTAGCCTATACATTGGCTTGAAATGCTCAAAACACGGACTTCCATCTCAACTGACTCATTGCTGTTCTACAACTCAAGTTCTACAATAAGTCAGCTGCTGAGATTCTTCCTTTTCAGGCCAAAGATCTGCCCTATTACCTAATGATGTTTTCCACAAGAGCCAGGAAAATTGCTTGCTAACTTATCATCATTATGTAACACTTCTGCCACCAAGCTTTAGAACACCTTGCATTTTACTGAAAGAAATAAACCATGCACTTATCTATATAACATTAAAGGATCATCCAGATGTAATAGTGTTAGACACAGGGTGATAATATCACATAATAAAGTGGCAGAACATTACCATCCTCGGGTTTGGTCAATGCCTTCAGCAATGAAGTCAGCAGGGAAAGCATCTTCAAGTTCTTTTTTGTTTTCAAATGGATAATGGACTTGTGCATAAGGCATACTTCCACTCTCAAACCAGCAATCAAAAACTTCAGGGACCCGGTGCAGTAAGCCCTTGCCACAGCGTGAAGGGATAGTTAAGTCATCAATACTATGGGAAAGAAAAAGATTGACAAATTCTAAACAAAACCAAGAATTAGCACAAAAAGTCAACGTTATGCTTGCACATTAGGTATGACAGGAGTTTTGGTTTTAATTTTAATGATCCTCCAAAAAGGTCAGCATTTCCTTTGACAATTTTTGTAATCTAAAGCTATTTTAGAGATTTTCTTTCCGTATTAACAGTGTCCAAGACAGAAGAAAGGAAAATTTATATGTGTTAATTGCATGTCCTCTTACTACTTTTCCATTTTCTCTAAATCTGTTTTCCAGGGTTTGGGCAAAGAAAACCAGTATTTTTTATGTCTGCTTGGCTATTTTTAGTAACTAGTTAATAGTCTCTGTGGCAAACCTTTCTCGATGGAGATCAGTGACTTTCACTCCAGCCAGCTCTTCCAGTTCTGCCACTGAACCAATACAAACTACCTGTAAGAGACATTCAAGAAATTTAGTCAGTTAATTTGCACAGAGTAGAAATTTGTTTTAACATTAGAAAGGAGACTTGTAGGTTTGTCAGTATCTTATAAAGCAGCTGGTATAGTTGAAAAGCCAACAAAAATTTTGTACAATGTTCCCTTTGCCAATCTAACAAAGCAGCTAATGATGTTAGAGACAACTGCCCTGATTTAATACAGGATTATTGGAGACTTCAAAGAACAAGTATGTTGTCAGGTATCAAAAAATGTTGTGTTTTGTTGACTGGTTTTCATTCAAACCACCCACAACACAATCACCTGAAAAGTCAATGATCCTAACTTTTATATGGGTAGGAGTTTCAGATCCCAGGTGCCTCTTCTGAAGCTAAGGTAAGCAGCCACATTGCTCATAAGTGTGTGTAAGTGTTCCATCCCAGGTACACTAAACTCTTTATATCAGTAGCACCTTATTTAAAGTGAAAAGAAGTGTCACGGCTAACAAAGGGGTTGTTAAGAAAGGTACAGACTTGTCTTGGTTTTACTGCATCAACACACCAAGAAAAAGGCAGAAAGCTTTGGCAACAGGCTTGCATCAACGTCCTGAAATGTTGATGCAACAAATGATTCTGAAAACCTGTGTGTAGGAGAGAAGGAGAAAAGTAAAGCTTTCTTTGCTTTACATTTTAATCAAGTTTAACCCTCACAGAGCCCTGTGGCCCTCTCTCATCTGGCAGGATTCACGAGCCACAAGCTGCAGCACAGACCTGGATTTTGGAGATCCAGTCCCACGTGCTATCAGTCCAATTTAGAATTGTCATGGGTAAAAAACTGGTTTTTGACAGATCTGACAGGGAAGGAGTTAAATGTACCAACATAAAGACAGTATAAGTAGGCTAGATGTTTTTCACATGAGATAACTTTCTAAGCTGCTCTTAGGATACAGTAAATCAGAGCACTGCCCACTTCCCATAGTTAGCCTTAAATCTATGCATATGTATACACACAGAAATTGTGACTAACAAAAAGGTTTTGGTGTATTTAATTCCAAAAAACTGTCATGAATTACAGAGAAGATAGAAACTCAGTCTGATTTGTTTTTTAAGCCATGATTTTCCTAGTCTGATTCAACTAGTGATCTGCATTACTAATCACCATATTTTATTGTACTTTTGAAATGTAATTTTTTTCATTATTTTTCTATTTGTCTTATTTTTCTATAGCAAGTGAAGCATTACAATGACTATGATATTCAAATAATAGTCTGCAGTTTGCATAGCAAACCACACCAGGGGATCGATCCCAGTTAAAAATACACCTTCGTCAACAAATTATTTCTAAGCCAGATCTGTTCTTCATTCACCATGTGACCCCATAAGCAATCATACAAGCTCAAGTGAGCAAGCAGCAGGCGCTTAGTTCAGCACCGCTGGCAGAAAAAAAGGTTTTAATAGCAGCATGGGTAAAAAATGCCCTTGGATACACCAATTACTTCATCTTTACTAACTGTAATATTTGAACATGCTTTCACCATGCTCTGGTTTGAGAGCTGCCCATTAGCTGTTGCTTTCTGAAGCAAGCATTTCAATACTTAAGTAAAATTGAAAATATTGGATGCATCTGCAGAACTGCACTCAGCAGAACATATTCATAGAAGAAATAACCCCAAATCCACATGAAAAATCCAGCCACCACCAGAGGAATGCAGATATCACCATAGTGAATAAGACTGCCTCTGTCCAAGTCAGGAGGATGGAGGAACTCTCTCCCAAGGGTAGCTCATTAGATACTTGAAGGCGAGAGAACAATACAGCAAGTGGATGCTAATCAAATCCAATCTCTCATTAAGCCACACCCACTTGTTTCTGCAAGAAATAAACTGGCTTATGCTTTCTAATTAAAGCTACTGCTTTGGATACCATTTCTTCAACAGCAATGTCTAGTAGCTGTCCCCTTCCCCTATTAGTCACTTGTGGCTGAAAAATTAAATGGAGGAGGAATGTCAACTACAAACCCAGCTATATCAACATTTAATACCAAACAGCAAAAACGGAAATAAATAGGGTTGAACAGCTCCCAGTTCCAGCCTGTTTCAGCATCACTGAGACCTAATGTGAAAACAGAGGTCAAGGTTAAATACTTTTAACAAAATGAACATTAGCATTATATCCAGGATTATCCATGTAAATAAAAAAAGCCATGCAGCAGTATTCATGGACCTCAATGTCCTGTGACATAGTTCTGCAGTCCCTATTAAATACAAATGTTTGCTTGTATTGGTTTGTCATTTCAGCTGTTAAGCACATATAATCAAAGAATAAAGAGTGTTCACAGGAAGAAATACATACATGTAGTGCATCAGTATCAGCAAGACATTCTGGGATCTTTAGAAAGCATTTTCTGAATAATAATCAGTAAAAGACATGACTACTAAGGTCGGCTAGAAGTGGCACTCTTAATGCAACCTCAAAGCAGACCAGAAACAGACCTCAAGAAGTTCCCTCACCCTTCAGGAGAGCCCAACCAGAGCCCTCTTGTTCCAAATCTGTTATGCAAGACCAAGAGCACCAAAACTACCAGAGGGTTAACAGTTTACGTGAGTGACAGACAATGAAACAATCAGAATTTCTGTAACATCATTGAATACTTAATACTACCATTTGTATGCAAGTCCTATAAAATTAGCCTATGTCCGCTTTATCAACTTGGGTGCTATATTAAGGAATTTTATTATCTAATCCAAATGAGATGTGTTCCTCCACTGAGGAAATCATTGAGATTTGAAAGCTTAAAATGATCAACTGTCTGCAAAAATGTGGTAATAAACACAAGCTTCAGAATTTAACTTCCATTGTGTGTCTCTACCTGATAATTATGCTAAAATAAAGCTAAAAGAAAAGCTAAAAGAAAACTGTGGGAAACCAGATATTGATTTGTAATAAAATTCACTTTAATACCAATTAATTCACCTTACTGTATATTAAATAAGGAACTGTTATTACTTCTCCAGGATTTAATATGCACAGCATAATTGCATGCAACAAAGTGTTCTTCTGAGAACAAGACATGAAGAGGAGGCTCTGCAATCTCACATGGCACTGGGCTGCAGTAAAACCGAAGGCAGGAAATTCTGAGTGCCTGTTATTTCTATATGAGAGCAGGTGTCACTTAGGCCTTAAGTTCCACATCAGTTCCAATGGTATTTAGTTTTTAAGCTATATCCCACATGCATATAGAGTGAGTATTAAAAAAAAAAAAAATCTAGCTTGAAATTTAGCATGGTCCAGAAGCCATACTCTACCGCTGAACCATGACATTCAGACTCTAGAGTAAACGGAAATGTATAACATCTATGGAAAAAATAATAGATCTGTCGGTATTTCTATCATTATTCAGAACACCAAGCCCTGAGGAATATTTGCAGCTAATTTCAAAGGAAAGGTCAATCTTCCAAGCTAGATACCGTATTATTATTAAAAACAAACATATCAAACCTGAAAAAGCGAAAAAACTGTACACAGAGGAATACAGACATGGAAAGACTGGACACAAAATGAAATATTATTAGAGGCAAGGAGTGGGAATACTGTAACCTTTACACAATCTTTTTCAGCTGTAAAATGAAGTCTTGAAATACTTTAGCACAAAGTTTAGTCTGAAGACTGAAAGGTTATACCTAAAAATTTTGAATAGATGTTAAAAATTCACTGTTCTATGAGACAGAAGCATTTGGCTTGCCGGTAGTTTACAAACACGCTCGTAGCAGAAATAGAATTCAAATACCAAAGCTTTCTTAGATACTTAAATCGTAATTGCAAGGAGTAACTCCCTCCCTTCCCCAGTAGCTCCCTGCCTATCAGCAAAATTTCCAATCAAGAGGAAATTAAAAAATGCTTTATGGTGCACATCTAAGCAATAGTGCAATTATAGACAATAAAATAATAATTTTCTGGCATGCGTTTTCCTATTTGAGATCTTTCACATCTAAAACGAAAAGTAAAATCTTTTTCAAATCAAGGGAGATAAAAAACAAAGGCTTGGGATGCTGTCATCAGTATTCACCTTCCATAGACATCCTGATATTGATTAGCATTTCCTGTTTCCAGCATGAGAAAAACTTATCATACATGTCTAATGGAACTAACCCACACAGAAAAAAAAAAATTATCTTCACAAGCCATTTAAAAACTTGGTGTTCTGACACTTAACAAACAGCAGTCATCAAAACTGTGTAAGCATTCACTTGTGCAGTTAGCTTTATGCTACCAACTGCAGGGTACCTTACAACTTAAAAAAACCCTCATTTCTAGCATTCTCATTATACACTTCCATCACTCCACTAGATTCACATTTTTACAGTCAGTTACATTCACATTTGTAGCACTACAAATATATATTTTCACTGTTCTACTATGGTGGACTTGCTTTTACGCCTTCGGCAATTCATTTGGCTTGAAGTAACCGAGCATCAGAATTTCAAAAACAGACTGAAAAGACTGGGCAAGGAAGAGATATTTTTTTTTTTTTACTCAGTTTTTCTCACTGCATTCATTATTTCCATTAGCTTTACCACCACTGAAAATTCTTCCAGGAAAGATAAGATTAATTCTAATATAAAAAAAAAGAAAAATTGCTTGCAGTTTTCAAGCAAAAGCAAAACAAATATGTACGCCAAACAAATGCAAGCATACATATGCATGGATCTATCACCTATTATAGATATACATATACTGTTAAGACATATTAATGGAACTTAAGACCACAGCAGGCAAAGATACAACAGTCTATCAAATAAACAAGCAACATATACATACAGGCTCTGCTGTCAACTGGAAGCCTTTGTTTACTTACTCACCTCTTCAAAATCATCACTGACCCACAAAGGGATAGGTGTTCCCCAGTACCGGTTTCTAGATATAGCCCAATCTCGTGCATCTTTAAGCCAGTTCCCAAAACGCTTCTCCCTCACAAAATCTGGAACCCTGTTCCAAAAATAAGAAAAGTATTCTCTTAATCGCTACATTCCACTTAAAAGAAAGCTAATAAGAATGTTTATATTTGATTTCATCCACAAAGCAAGCTAACTTCAGCACACAGCATGACTTAGAGCACATTTGTATTGCTGCACTGGCCACTGTAAGGCCTATAGATCAAAGAAGTAACACCATTCCTTCTGCCTTTCTTTGATCTTCAAGTAAGCTATTAAAGTGAAAAATACCATGTTTAGTTTACTCTCAGATAACTCAGTAAAAAATGTGTGCAGCATACAATAGATACATTAAGAATGAAACAATGTCCAAATATCCTCAGGATAGTGGGTGTGTAACAATAGTACTGTGCTGTGCTTTATGTACAGAAATAGCAGTTACTGATTTGGATGCTGAATGAAATCACAAAGTTTCAAAAATCTAGAGTAATAGCATCAAAAGGCACCTTACATTTTGCATGAGAATGCAGGTATCTGCACATTACTTTTAGACTTTGAGAATAAAGAAATCCCAGGTTGGTATTTCCTACCAAAAAAAAAAAGCCTCTTCACACTACTGATCATCTTCACTTCTCCAGTTAAAAAACAACCACCACCACCCCACACCACCCCCAAACAAATAATCGTATCAATTCCTGCTAAAAACTCCTTTTGTGCACTAATAGGCTCTGTGATGTTAAAGACAAATTTTCATCATATGGAAGTGTTGTGGAGCAAAAAGGTTAACATCAGAATCTGATGCCTAGCAGGTTTCCTGGATAAATGGGCCTTGATGCCTTGGTTAGGAACCAATTGTTTTCTCTTATGATGCAAACAAATAATTCAACTATTTATACAATAATTATATAGCAGATGAGGAAAAGCAACAGGTTTTAAGGTCAACAATATAAACCCCTTCATGCCTAAAGGTACATTTAAAAATTATGAAACTCAGATTAAACTCACAGGAAGAATAACAACCTTAAGACAGTATCACAGATGCACAGAAGCTGTGAGTGAACAGCTAACAATAACCCAAAGAACTCTACAATTGAGTTATTGAGCAAAACATGGCAAGTTTTTCTGGGTTTGCTTTTCCAGTGTAACTAGAAGGGCCCTTCCCAAAGTATGAGGTGGATTTAGAGACTCAGTGTTTCTAAAGAAAGAAGCAGCCAAACTACAAAAAATATACAGTCTCTTCTACCTTTTCTTTTTGATGATCTTGGTCCTCTATCAAATATTTTTTAAGAATAATTTTTAATCACAGATCAGCCCCAAGAGTTACAAAGATGAAAGAATCCTTTAATGGAAAAATTAGAAGACTGGATTCACATGACGCACTAAGGTAGAACTTGGCCCAGCAGCAGATTTATGAAACAAGTGTGAGCATCCTTCAAAAGTCTACTGATGAAAATGAAAGCTACTGTCTTTTAACAGTTTCATCCATGATGATGCCATGTGGAGATCTGAAGACTTTTTTACACTAATGCTGTCTCAGGTGGATAAAAACCACTGTTAAAAGACTCCCTAAATATCACCCTGCAGTTCCACAACTCCACTGGTTATTTCTATATTCACTTTCAGCTGCAAAGTTATCTCCTGTAACATTTCTTAAACAAAAATGTAACACCAAAAAAATTTAAACTCAGTGACCAGTATTTTACATGACATCTCTATCCCTGCTTTGAAATTTAGAAATGTATACAGGCTTTCACAGTTTGTTTTAGAGTGGGACACATTATTATTAACTTTTTGTGGTGACCTTAAGAGACCCTCTCTCCAAACACAAATGGAAACTGTACAAAGATCATTAGCATTTACCTAACATTCCACTAATGTGGAAAACTTCTCTTTACATCAGTCCTAAGCTAGTTTCCATTTTTCAGAAGTTGTTAGACACTGATTAGCTGAAATTATTAGTCCTGTTTAGCATAGCTAGAGGCTGAAACAATCCCCCAATTACATTAAAATACTGAGTTTCATCTCTGACTCCTCAAAACATGCATGAAAAATTAATTTTATCCCCAAAGTAGACATTAACCACAAAAATGTATGTGGTGTGATCTCTCTCTCTCTCTGAGCTATGAAAGTATGTAATTTACCTCTTCTGGTAAAATTGTCTGACCCTGCTGCCAGTTTTTAGTGGAACATAAAACACAAACCACTTCATCTACTATGAACCACATTTACAACAATGATTTATGGCTCTAGAGGTACAGTACAGAAATAACACTGTCAGAGCCATCAAATAAAATAAAAAGAGCCTGTATCTCAAACCCATTTTGAGTCCATCACTCAAAGAAAGTATTACTTAAAACAACTGGTTCTTACCACCAGAGATGCTGCCCATCCATGCTACCCAGAGAGCAAACAGCAGATACAGCCTCCAGCTGGAAACAAGCTAGAGGAGATATCTGCAGCAAAGGACAGCCTTGCCAGTCACACAGTTCTTCAAGACTAGAGCCTACTTATTTTATTTAGTCTCACTACATTTAGCTACAGATAACTCAGTCCGACACTTTTGACCTACCTAAATACCATAAAAGAAAAAAAAGAAGGAAAAAAACCCAGAGGCAGCTTCTATTTAAATATTTCACTAGGCTGGGAAGACAGAGTATTTGCAACAATGTTGTTACTAACACCTGATCACTATGTTACACCAACTCCAGGTAGTGTTTCTATACCTTTTTTTTTTTTTAATTTCCTTTTAAACCTCTTCTCTTAGGAATTTTCTTGGTATACTTCTCTAGTTAAAATTTACTAAAGGTAATATCCTTCTACAGATATATATTATAAATGAAGGAAGCATTTTTTACTCTTCCATCTACACAAAGCAGTGATTTCTTACATTTTCAAAAAGATTATTGGCTTTACACAACTAAAGAGAGCGAGGGCATAAGGAATACCACCCTCTGCTGAATCCTGCTCCCTTTTCACCTCTGCAGTAACTGAAGTAACTCGGCCTCACCATGAGACTACACTAGACTGTGCTTAATCTATCGGCCCACAGTCTTCCTCACAATTCCCAGCTAGTCTTTCCACATGTATTCCCAAGTACATTGAAAAAAGAAGTGTGACTTTGATAAGACTATCATAAAACCATGAACCACTACTGATGCTGGTCCTCTGCTTTCAGGAAATTCGGGGCTGTGTTAAACACCGCTTGCTGAAACCCAAAAGCTGACAGTCCCCTGAAAGCTAATGGCTGCACCATTTGCCAAACACTGACCTCTGGCCACCAAAACTGTCCTCACAGCATGGATATTTATAGAATAATGGAATGAAGACAAAAACAAAAGCAAGGCCACCCACATAAATACTCCTATTTTACAATACAAAGATGCATGAGGAAAAGACCTTCCCCGTATGCCAAAACACATGCTTTCCATGTTTAATGAGGTATCTATAACAAACTCCCTGCAGCGTGAAAGCACAAATCTCAGTTTTATGCTGGTGACAACTGAATTTGCTGTTGGGTATGACAAGCAAGGTGGTTAGTGCTACAGCCCATTTAGAGCAACCCACTGCTAATGGCACTGAACAGATGCAGATCTCAGAAAAAGTCAAGCTCCAGCATCAAACACTTGCACAGCGTTACAAGTGAAAGCAACAACTTCTCTCCTAACACAATCCTGCTGCAGCACCTAAAACTGTGCTGTTAGAAACTTTTGGTATTTCTCAACTGGCCTACAATTTGTGTTGATTTTGACCTTCAAATTTCTCTGCGAAGTGACACAGATAGGATTTCATACTTCTTTCTCAACATTTAGCAAGGTTAAGGAGACTGCTGCCTCAGCAGGTCATGAAGCTCTTGATTCATTTGTGTAGAACAATGTGGCATAATGGCTATTTCTACTTTCTTGGCACCCAGGATAGTGCACTAAAACTTCAGGATGCAGACATTTCAGCAGTTGAAAAGTTCAGGAAACTGAACTTCACAACACAAATAAATATTACTTTGTCAAACCATAAATTACAAAGATTTTGAATGAAAGTACATCAGTTTCAACCTGTCTGAATATTAATTTCTATCTTACTCTCCCAATAGCAAGACTTAATCATAACAAGTTAGAGATTATGAAAATTATTAATTAGCTCCAAATTTGTATGGTCATTTTTTATTGTTTGTTCCTATTTTTGAAGCAGATTTGGGGTTTGGGTTTTGCTAAATTCTCTGCACAGTGAACTCTCACATCCTTTCTTGGTAGCCACCCATTTTCCTAGTGTCTAAAATAAAAGTCCATTTGACAAGCAAAATAGCCCCACAACAAGCAAAACCAAACCCAGTCCTTTAACAACATTTATTAGCTTATCACAACATAAACTGGTTTTATTTTGCCTTCAAAGTCTATATACTACTCAGCATACAAGCCACACAAGCAGGGCAGGCATGGATTTGAAAACAGCAAATTAGTGATCATCTTCAATCCCAGAGTATGAATGGGTGGCTGTAACAGTAAGTTACCATGGCTGCTGAGCCAGTGATTTCTCATCACCAGTGAATACCCAAGGAACAGCATCCATTAAGATTAATGTATTTGCTTTTTGACTCTTTGTCTCCAGAAGAAAAATGTGCAGAATGTAAAAAAAAAAAAAAAAAAAAAAAAAAAGGATTAAGACATCTGTTCCTTTTCTGTACATATATTCTGAAGTATCTCTTGTACTCCTAACACAATTGCAAATAGTGAATTCAGTTTATTCCATTTCCAAACTCACTCAGATGTGCTCTGCATGACTGCAAGTTCGCTCACCTTGCCCTAGTCACAGGATACAGGAACTGTCTCAAACCAGTACTGTCCCTCTTTTCTGTAAACACAGATTATCACTTCTGAATACTGCCACAGCAGGTCTCACGTATTTTATCATGAGTTGACCATTAAAAGCTGTTTAAGATGTTACACAAAAATTAATCCTTTCTCAATCTACATCATTCTTCTCATCAGTTAATTTCATTCACGACATTCTTTGAAAAACAACAGCAGTTTTATGTATTGGGTAAGATCCACTTCATAATTACTAACTGAAGGAAGCTCTCATCTTATCAATTATTTGACAAACAGTCCCATAAGATTTAGACTATAAACTGATAAACAAAACACTACCTTAAATAGTGTGAATTAGGAAATCTAATACTGGATTAACACACAGCACCTGATATGTTGGGTCCTGAGAAGATGGTCCCACATGTATCCTCCCATTTGGCCAGCTGGTAACTTTTTATACAACATCTGAAATCAGGAATCATTTATATGCGTGGAAAGGGGAAAGTTATTCTTCCAGAAGATAGCTGAGATGTAACAGCAAAACTGAAGCTAATTAAGTAGTTATACTACGTCATTTAACTAAATATGTATGGATTTATTTAAATTCATAGCATAACAGCTAGTTTTGTTGTTTTAGGTGTAGAATTTGCTTTTCGTTTTAAACATTAACCAACTCTTCGAAGACAAAGTCTTAAATTCCATTATGTTAATTTACTCTAATAACAAGCCGCCTTCAACATGCCCTCAAATTGATTTTTAATGGTTTTTAATTCAAGGAGATAAAATAAGCAGCTATTCATGCCCTTTTGACACTTTAATTAGCACCAATCTATATCACGGACCTAATTAAACATCGGGGGAGGCAGGAGGGAGGAAAGGGGAAGAGAGAGGAAAGGTCAGCTGTTTGCAAAGCATGCAGAATTTCCACTGCAGCAGACTCTTTCTCCTCCTCAGTTCATGAAAGCTTATTAGAATGGAGCACAACCACATACCCCGCACAAGCTCAGGTTGCCTCCACCAGTGCAAGAGAATTCTCTACTTACACGCAGCTTACATTTGCTAAATGAATAGTGCTTTCAATCATTTTGATATAGCAATGTTTTTCTTCACTCTTTTATTCTGGTTCCCATAGCAACAAACACTTTAGCGTGAGACTGCAATGCTGCTGCAGACTGCATCATAACCCTGCCGTCAGCAGGGTACAGCTGCTTGACAAGTCAAGATTAAGTGAAGCCGTAACCTCCAATTTTGTGATACACTCATATTAAAAAATCCTGATACATTTTATTTGTACGACCCAGACAACATGCTAGTTGCCATTAAAATTCTTAATATGATCAATGACAGCAAAAACCCCTGCATTTTGAAGCCAGTGCGAAACAAGGCTTTCACTTTTTCTTCTTTCCTCATAGTCTCCTTTGGAATATTCTAACATCTATAGTCACAAAGTACTTTTCTACAGCATTACTGCTTAGGATTAATTTCAATTTATATATATATAAATATGTTTGCATTCCTATAACAGTGGCAGACATTCAACATACTGCATATGCAGCTAGATTTATCAGCTGCCTAAGAGCACGGTACTACAACTGCTTAGTGAACTGACATTTGGAGTCTTTATTTAGGAAGCTGTTACTTATACCGAACAACAAGCTTTGATGACCATTCACTGGAAAAGATACCTGCTGTATTCATGACATAACTGGCAATCTCTGCTCAAGAGGCTTTGAGAGGAAACAGCAAAATTAGACCACAGCAAAATATAAGCCATCAAAAATCAACCAGAACAAGCCTCAAAATTCACTTCTAATCCTCAACTATGTCTGAAAACAGACAGTAATAAAATTTTCTGACTTACACTGCTCTAAATTAGACAAACACAAGGCGAACCCTGCAGCAATTTTTTTCACCTCCTACTGTAGGCAATGACAATAGTTTGAATTTTTCCTCGGGAAATGTTGCCATCTAGTGACTGCACATTACTATGCACCTCACAACCGCTACTAGAGAGACCTCATTTGTATTCACGTCTCCCGAGTAAGAAAAGTGTGATCGATGACTCAAAAATAAGAGTTATTTGCATGGTCATATTAAAGAAAAAAAGTGGGAAAATTCACTCCCCTCAAAATGCTTTGAAAACTACCGAGCTGAAATTTATTTCTAATGCTAACAAAGTGGGAAATACATCCTATGGGACATAATTTAAAAAAACGAGGAAAACAAAGGGCTTAATTGATTTTCCTCATTATGCTACAATTCTGTCATGACTTCAAAGTCTGTTGCCCCTGCTACAGACTCATAATTTTTGTGCAGATGAGAAATCTAAGTTTAGTAAAATAAACATTAGCATTCTATGGCAGAAAGGCTCTACAATCCATCATCGGCACACCCTACCAGCCTTAGGGTTTATGATACAAGATCGGCATCACCTGTGATCAAATCACACCTTCCAAAAGGTGGGAGACAGTTTGTTGTTCAGCAAAGGCAGCTGCTGGTTGAAGATTAGAAAGACCAAGATCAAAAGCTCCTCCAAATATTGATGTCTGACTGACACATGTGAAAACACTTGGTCTTGGAGTGCTCATGCAGGAACAGCAGGAAATGAGTGCAAAATTCACACTTTGTAAACCAGGAAATTCACTTCTAGAAAAAAAAAAAGCCTATCAGATGCGTTCTGTGTGGTATTTTCAACAAGAACTATCAGTTTAAATGATGCAAGTCCAAAAAAAGGATACTTTCAACTAAGGACCTACATATCAAGCTCTTTAGTACAACGCTTTAATTTTTCAGTGCCAAGAAAATGCAAGAACAAAAGGCTTGGCTTCTTTCAAGTCCCTTACTGTCTTCCATCACTGCTTTCCTTCCACAGATGCTTGTTTTTCTACTATATCTAGTGCTGTACATCTTATGCAAACAACGTCAGAAGTGCGCAATAGTCTCTAACACTAGCAACTTGTCAACAGTTAAAGTAAATCTTTCAGGAGTTACTGAAGTAGAACTTTAAGTGAGGGAGGTTTAAAAAAAAAAAGAAAAAAAAAAAGAGTTCAAAGCTGATATTTAAATACAAACTACACAGTCTACAAAACCTTTTATAACAGCCTGCAAGTGTTAAAATGCTACATACACTGCCAGAAGAGTGAGCTACAACAGTTTAGAAATATATGTTTAAATCACACTCATTTACCCTTTACAGTAATTTATACATTTGTAATTTATACCAACTCTGAACTCTGTGATGACAGGAATTAGTCCTATATTATGCAAGACAACCTAAGGTAACACGGTTTAGTTGCTTGTCTGTGGTTACACAGGAAACCCTCTTTCAACAAATCATAAGATGATAGTTACAACAATTAAGGCTGAAATCCAGACCACCTGCACCAGGGACCCAGCTGTGGTGCTGCATCTGGCTCTTCACATCAATGGAACAGGAAACCAAGGTCTGACAACCCCAAATTCTGCAGCAGCCGAATTTGCCCCTCTATCTCAGGAACAGTAGTAGGTTGTCTGAACATGAAATACAACATATTGTTCTTCTTAATTTTATTTTATTTTTTATATCCTCTTCTCACGGTTGTGTGGTAAACATTCAGTATGGGATCTTGGAGTAAAGACTGAAACACAGCCTCTTAAATACTGTTCCAATTCTGCATTTCCAGCAACATCCAGCAGAAGTTACTTTCCACTCCAATCAGAGTAAGGTTGGGAGAAAGAAAAGAGGGGGGTTTTGGTTTCTGATTTTACAAAAATGCTGGCGCATGATTGTAATAATTTCTGAAAGCTATAGTTAAGTTCATTTTGAAAAATGAAGATACAGTTGCTGGCTTTAATAAATTTTGAGTAACTACGGTTTTATCAGTAGGCTAATTCATTAGAAAACTAATTAGAAATGCAATCAGGTTGCAAAGTTTGTCCAACTATGTTTAATACACTTCATCAAAAAGGGTATCTATAAAGAGTGCAGCTATTCTTAAGGGACAATACACCTATCAGTCATTTATAGGAATAAAAAAAAGCAACACAGTCAAACTCATTTTGCAAAGGTTAATATAGTCTGAAAAACATTTATCCCCAATTTTCTCATTTTCAGGACATGCTGAAGCCCCAGAGAGTCCAAAAAGATATTTTTAAAAAGCTAGGCGTTATTTCTGTGACACTTTCAGAGATCAAGTCTATTCAAAAGCAAAAAAAGTAGGTTTTGCGAAGGATGGAGTTCCCAAAATTTAAATAAATTAATATTGAAGAAGGCTAGCATTCTCAACTCCATCTTAAGAAGTTACATCCCAAATAAAACTGACATCAGTGCAGAATACAGAAAGAAAGCCTTAAAAGTAAAACCTTTTCCTTTTAAAAGGTTAGATTTAAAGCCATCTTTACATAACAGAAGCCATCTTTTTGCAAAGGCCATCAAGTATTCAGACTAGTAATTATGAAATCACACTCTGGAAATGTGTATTAATGTTATTTTATTAATAACTTAGAGATAATACATCTCTATTTGTAGCCATAGTCCCTACAGAAAGATTCTCAACACCTCTAAGACTGTACTGTTTTGAGAGAAGTCCTGAGGAATCAGTTTTATGTTCAATTACACAATTAATGTTGAGACTCAAGAATTGCCTAAAGGACAAACAGTTTCATTCCAACCATGTTGACTGTCGCCAATTAATACAATCGCCTGGTCTTCCCACACCACCTTTGCACCAGCAGCTCTCACATTTGGTTTCACTTTTATCCCCACTACTCAACACTTACAAAAAGCAGCATTTCAAACCCAAATATGTGGATGAGGTAGGGTTCAAACAGCTTACTAATTATTACTGATGTGTCCCGGATGAGTGGAGGTCACTTAGCAGTTCTTCCTGAAGCTTTGCTTCTGGAAAAGCAAAACTATCTCAACAATTCAAATACCTCCTTAATAGGATCACTACATTTTTCTTATGTTCATGTGAAAATTAAGTATGCAGGTCTACTGTCAGTCATCAAAACAGTAAAAGCATCTTGAGATGGCTAATTAAAGCTAAGAACAAACACTTTCACCCCCTCTCCAGCTTATTTTTCCCCCAAAAGAAGGATCACAGTATGTTCTGTTATGGAAAACAGAAAGCAACACTTACTAATCTATAAAGTCTTCTTACATATCCAGACTGGGCAAGTGCTTATTGGCAAGCCAACACTGCAGCATTTTTGAACAGTCTGTATCATGGATCCCTAACTTTTTCCACATATTCCAATATTTACAGTGCTTGTACCACGTAAGCAGTTATGCAAAAGCTGCTCATGGAGAATTTAATTACTAACTACTGTCCACGAAAAAACGCAGCGTAAGCTGTATTTGCTCACTGGAAGTTGAGTCACCTTCTTTAACATCATCTCAGTTGCTGAGCAGAGGCACACAGTGTGGAATCCCACCTCTCCTGGAGTCCTCATACAGAACAACTGAAACAGCACACAGTACAACTGAATGAGGCTTTCACCTCTGCATTTCCACCACCTGGTCTCAACTCCCCAGGTACAAGTTATTAAGAGAAAAGGGGAAATAAAGGTTATGGAGGTGGAGGAGATAGGGTCCTTTTGTTACTAACACACCATAAACCCATGACTGACTTTCCAAATAGCTACCATCACCAACATTTCCCTCTTCCTGCTAATTTAATAGCGTACTGAAACAATTTAAAACTTATTTGTTATTTTCTAAAATAAATTTCACACACATATTTTTCACAATTTGTATATACATATAAATATTTAAATTTTTGCCATCAGTAGAAAATTTTTATTTAAACCTCTGAAACTGAGCTTACTTACAACTATTACCTCAGCTACACCAGCTAGGTTGGGATTTTTGTGCATGCTTTGCAGGGAGGGTGGGTCAGGGTGAGGGTGTTGGTCTTTTTCTTCAAATGCACCTATGACAAAGTAATCTACCTTATCTGTAATAACTAGATGAAAAGAAAAAAGAATTTGTTGTCTAAAAATTAGTTTAATTTGGAACAATATATATCCAGGATTTAGCTGCCTAAATTCTTCTTTCTAGCAGACCCTTCTGGGAGGCTTAACTGTGTGCTTCCATGCTTCTGCATGTTCATTTTTTCCTTGCAGTTTCTCTCATGCTGAATTGCTTAGGATGGTGTAACATGATTTGATGATACTTTTAATGATCCTGCAATGTATCTGACTGTAAATTATTGGTATGTATTCAACCTTACTTACACCCTAAGATATATTTCTGACTGGGGTTTTACACAAGCAAAGAATGCCTTCTTGACACAAGAAAGCAGTGTGCAAACATGTTCAAGCACTGGGATGATAGGCAATCAAGCAGGTTATACCTGCTTATGCCAGGAAAACTATCCCATTGCTCTACCAGTTGGAGGCACATTTGTGAAACCTGAGATAAAACACTTCAAAACTGGTGATCAGCCCCACTCCAGTAACATTGGCTCAGAAAGACAGAATGGAAATAAGGAAATACAACATTAAGTTAGCACACTAGAAGTGAAACAGAGCTTTGTAGAGTTCCAGCACACACACCCCTACACATCCAACCCTGGGCAAAGAAAAAATATATAGGCAGGAGGCATTACCAGTAGCACTGGGCATTATTCTCTAGGAGTTTCTCCACCATATGCTCCACTCTTACAAACCAGCTTGGCACAGCTTTGTATATCAATGGAGTATCTGACCTGTAGAGGGAAGGGATCAAAACAAAAAACATTTTCAGTGCCACATTATTTATAAAAGTACTCTGTAAAATGTATTTTTTAACACCATAGTTCCCTTTCCACAGACTGAATGCATTGTTCCTGAAATATTATCACAGTTACAAAGGTTGGGTTTTGTTCTGGTTTTTAAATTAAACTGTTACATTTAATGTGAGCTACTATTTTAAAATCAAATCTGAAAAAAAAATTTAAAAGCCTTCAAGCCCGGCAATTTAAGGAGTTTGTACACCAAGAGAAATAATGAGAACATCCAAATGATACTTAAATTTGAAATTTATGTTCCTACACAGTACAACAATATGAACTTCAGTAGCTATTAAAACGAGTCATATTGAAGTCTTCCACATGAGCTCATTACATATCTTTTTTATGTGTTTATCTACCTGAAAACATTATGTTATGTTTCACTATTTGCATTTAGAAGAATAATAATAAATCGTAAAGATGAAGTAGCAGTACCCAGAGTTAACTAGAAGAATGTCCCATTCCAGGAGGAGAAGGAAAGAAAGAGATCCAGATAAGCATTTAAAAATCAGAAAAGTCATAAAAGTCATAAGCATATAAAATCCATAAAGACATTCCTTACTTCAGCATTCAGTGAATCAAAACCCATATGGCATGGGAGCAGTTTCAGAACTTGGGATTGCTTTGAAATGGTAACACTACAGGGCAGAGTGTACAGACTGATAAATTCCCTAAATTACCTAGTAAGATTAGTACCTCTAAGCAACTGACTGCATTGTGTCTCAACCCAGTCTCTTACTCCATAATACAACTGCTGAAGGTCTTGATAGGTTATTCAAGTAGCATACATCGTTCTGCAGGATCCAGTGATGAAATAGTGGGTAAAAGTCATTACAGGAGAATAAGGACATTTCTAACCCTTCACATTCATCACAATATTCTACCTTGAAAAGGGAGATTGAGCCCTAGGGGATGGAACCTGTCTATGTACAGAACAGCTTCAATGACACTGGGACAAGAAGCTCCTTCTCCCTTAGTATCAATCCATCCCACAAAATGTTTCTGAATATATTACTTTTATTTAAGTCACTTTGCCTCAGACCTTGGAAATATAATTGCTCAGCAATAAATCACTAGCAAAGACCCTAAGAAACTACTGTTACCTCCTACATGCAGTCATTACTGTAAACAACCCATCCTAAATGTTTAATTCATTTTACTTATATCCATAGTGGGGAGTCACTTGAAATGCACAAACTACTGGAGATTATGATGTAAACTAAAATTGCTACTGTGGGAGCACTTCCTATAGGTACACCTGCCTGACCAACAAAAGAAAAGACAACCCACATCAAAGGTTGTTCAAACCTTGAAAAACTGCATTTTAAGTTTTAAAATGCAAACTTTTTGCACAAAGACCAATAATAAAAAACATATCCTTTCTCATAATACTGTATTTCAGAAGATTTCCCTTTAATAAGGAATTATTATATTTATATAATTCATATTTTTCCCATATAAAATATAGATTTCAATCTGTATCTTCAACTTTACAGGAAATGGTTAGGAGATAAAAGTAATAAGGTAGTAGTGTTCTATCTATATAATACTTGATAACTGTTCCAAAGCACCCACAGAGCAGTCTCCACCTATGTGAAGGTAGTAAGAAAGGGAAGGTGGCAGTTTCCCTGAATATGTTCTTTCTTCTAGCTACGCTGCCAAGCAGTACCTCAGCAGGAGACAAAAAGAGAACAATATACTGAAAATCTGCCCAACCAGTCACATCTTACACGTTTCTGCCCCTCATGACTGATGAAAAGGTTGAAGAAACTCTTTGCTGTAGAAGCAAGTAAGAAATACCCATTACTGTATTCCATCAATACAACACAAAGGGAAAACCACCCAGACAGACTTTAAAATCAGAGACTGATGCTTACAAAATTCCTGCCTAAATACTCCTGTCTCAACTGAATGATGTTTTTTTCCCCTTATAAATATATCCTTTAGAATTTTATCAAAGAAATCAAAGCACCTGAGCAAATTGCCTGTGCCTTAACAGTGCCACAAAATTATCATTCTCCGAATACAGTCTTGATACTTGAAAAGACAAAGATCAGAAAGAGATTCTCTGTGGACACTACACACTCCCAGTATTTCTCTCATGCCTGTTTTGGACTGCACAGCTGTTTAAAACAAGTTAGTGTTATCTTATTCCCATTCCGTTTTCTCATAATTTAGGAAACAAATGATAAATAACCAGCCACATGATATGAAAGGTGCATCTTGGCTTTGCTTTCACTGGCTTGAACAAGACAAAGCTCTGTGTCTGTCAGTGAGAGAGCTTCCCAATATTGCTTCCTAATAGAATGGCATGCAGTGGCTGCCATGGACACTTCAGCTGTTGTGCTAGTGACCTTTGCTATCTCAGTTGTTCAACTGCTACCCAGACCACAGAGACTCTCAAGATCTCACATGCACATAGAGGAGTTCTGGCCAGTGATTTCCATCTGCAGAAATTCCAATGAAGATAAATTCCAACTTAAAACTATCTCCTGTGTACTTACTAAGTTGTTATAGTTTTCCCCTCTCAGATTTTAAAGTTTGATGATATGTAAAAAGAGGGAAAATACCTGAACATACTAAGGACTCAAGAACTGCCTGGTTTCAGGGAAAACCATGAACAACAGTACATTAAGTAGAGGAGTCTGACTTCAAAGTTTTCTTACATTAATCAAAATAACTTCTAAAAAAACCTTCTAACTATGTTCAAAGTTAAGAACTACTCTTCTACTTTTAGCATATTCCAATTATGGTTTGATTTGTGATGGCAGTGAAATGAGCTTTTCAAGTAGAATCCATTATTCTGTTCTTCCCACCAGATAATTTGCTGCTAGGTGCTGCCTGCAACTTATCATCAATCAACAAAAATGTCAACAGACTGGCAGGATTAAGTATGTTCTATAGAATCAGCATTTCTACATGACTGGTTTGTCTCAGAAGGCCATGACTGTTCATTTGAATTGCTACATAAGTAGAACACAAGCATTGCGTGGCTTTGGGCTGCCATTTTCCAAAAACTGTCCCAAACCATCAAGGGCATAACACTTGAAGAGTAATTCCCCTTCATCCTCTAGGTAGCTGTTGTAAAGTAACCAATCATGCTATTCAAGAGCAGGTAAGGGTTATTCTTGCTATAGATCAAAGATAAATGCACACTGCTGAAACACCTCACCTTGCAGCATTAAAGCTAGACAGAGAAAAAAAGTTTTTATCACAGTTATTTCAGTACAAGTGCTGTAAGCATCAGATATGACTTTAAATGTTTAAATTGTTTCAAATATGAAATTAGGTATTTTATTTTTGCAAGTGTGTCTTTACTTTTAATAAAAGTTTAATAAAATATTCCTATAAAGTTTCTTTTTTAAAATTTTATACTGTTCAGTGATTTTTTTTTCCCCTCAATTTGTGCAACAGCAATTGTATACATTTAAAAACAGAGAGAACACTATTAAAAACATGTTCCATTTCTAGATTAAATTTATCTAGCCTGTATTTCTCTAAACTGAAACTGCTTAGTGTGTACCATACTAGAGACTTGCAAAGTCCTCCTTCAATCTCTGCAGAATTCCCAGTTTGACAAGGAAGACTCATGACAGGTCACTGTGCTGAACTACCTACCTGACATTCCAGAGCTAATTCTGAATTTCTAGTTGACAAAACACAAACATTTCTAAGTCATCCCCACAGATATTATAAACATGTCAACTGCTATTTCTGATCAGAGACACCACCATTGTCTGTGGACTCAATTCAGGAATGACTGAGTAGAAGAACATATTTATGTATTACACTTACTACCCACTCCAGTGAATAAATTCAATCTTTGCTTTTAATCAACAGTACAGATGTTTCCACATTATAAGCAACAGGGCTCTACCAGATGCCAAAGAAAGAAGTAATTTTACAAGATTAAAAAGAAGTAACTATGATAATAGCTATAATACAGCCATTTTATCCAAAACATGGAAAGTTTGAACACAAACATTTAAAGACGTTCTGCAATATAGTTATTTGGATAAAATTCAAAGGGTACCAAAATATTCTTTTCCACCACTCAGTACTTAACTGCTTAGAAAATAAGCTTTTTTAGACTTATAGCCATCTTCAACAGGCAGTTAGCAGTACTACATGCAACACTAAAGAATGATAAATTCAAACTACAAAACCACGCTGTAAGATCATAATAGGAAAAAATTTTCAGCACTACACAATTTATGCGAAAAAAAAAAAATTACTGGATTACTAAAACAAAATTGGAGCTCTCCTAATTCAATATTCTTGATTCCTGTTACTTTTAGTCAAGTTAAAAAACTTAAGTAGGTCAAGTGAGGGGAAAAATGAGACAAACCTGAAGAACTACTCAGTTAGAATCCTCAATCTTAAAGCCGTATGCACTTCTCTCCTTACCTCCAGCAGAAAGGATAGCTGTGCTTAAAACTACTGCTGTGAACCACTCTGCCTTTCTCTTTCAGTAATTTAATGATGTTCTTATCTGCATCCTAAAAAGACAGAACAAAAAATTTTCCTTGGAATACAAGTTTCTCTATTTCAGTAAGCTACTACAGGATTTGTCTCCAATACCCAAATTAAGGAAATCCCTACAAATAATCCAGTATTTACACACAAAAAACACATCCATTTACTGCAGAGGTACTGTGAAGCCCTAAATTCAGAAAGTTATTTGCTCTCCAAATCCTGGTATACAGACCTTTTTTGCCCTTAACTCCGTTTCCACATACACATAACTGTGTACCAAATTCAAATTTTCTATAGCACTAATACAAGCCAGAACTCATTAATATCTTAAATCTTTCATTGAGTTTTCTGATTTTGTGGCAGGAAGTCACATTGTGCTTCTTACCCAATGTTTAGACTTCACTACGATACATTCCTCTAGTGTGACTACAGTTAGAGAAGTTGAAGCATCTTTTATAATATCTTACTAATTAAACAGGACTTGCAGTCTAAGCTGGAAGTGGAAGTTGTACATTAATAATCGAAGACAATCTACTGAACAAACAAGTGTCAACATGACATTAAGGAAGGGAAAAAAAACATACAAAGATTTATGATACAGTAATATTCCTAAACTAAGAATTATGCATCATGAGAATATTTTCCAAGATACATAAGTGCAGATCCCTACCAGCAAGAAGCTGAACATGTAGCTTCTGCTGTTCTCTTATTTGCCTTAATATACAGCAGGAAGCAATGATACCTGAGTTCAAAGGCAACACAAGATTTTAAAATCTTTTTCAAGTAAATTGTGTTTACAGGAACATGCTTTGCTAACTGTAGCAGCAGAAAATCAACTGAAAACATTTTGTTTTCTGAGCACATGGCATTAAGGAGGCATTCCTTTCTATGGATTTGTGTCTGTAGCAACCCAGAGTTCCTGTGCATTCCTTTTACATGGATTCTCTTGCATCTATTGGCAAGTAAATTCTCATTGCAACATGTCCCACAAGTGAGGAAAATGACTGGATTTCTCCCCTCTAACAAGTCGTGTTAAACTAACTGGCTGGTATAAACTTAATGACGACATCTGTGAATTCAGAAGTCATCCAGAGGTAAGGGAGGCCTCTGCACACTTGCCTAGAGACTGCATGCATAACATTTCCCTAATAAGCAAGGAAAAAGTGAGACTTTTTCTGCAGTGGATGCAAACAGGAGATAGTCCTCTTCCCCTTCACTACTAGATACACTGTATTACTTACACTTTTTCAGATACTGCAATAAATAGTTGCAACATTGTTGCAGATGTTAAAACAAATTTTTATTTTTCCAGCTACCAAGGACACATTGAAGACAATACCACTTAGGGAAAGAAAAGAACACTTTTATCATATATAAAATTCATCTTGAATAAACTAGTAATTTACTTTCTCCAAGACCACTAACCTTCACATACTGTCCAGCAAAGTCAGTCACTTCTGCTGTGAAGCAGCCTGACGCATCAACAGGACAAACAGGCACAGAATCTTTCTGAATGATATTAAAATCCATGCAGACTCTGTAATCATCCTACAAAAAAGACAAGTGCCAAGTTACAGAAATACAAAATACTGTTTCAAATATCCATCCCTGAAAAAAGAAATTAAATATTAAATAGAAAACGTGAAGACTGGGCAAGGATAGCAAAATAACATTAACTAACCCAAAATATGCACAGAAAAGATGTATTTACAGGATTATAGTTTTATTCATCAGAGAAATGATGATTTCTTCAAAATATATGTGTTCGCTCACCTAGCAGAGGGGTTAGGTGCACAAGCTTCTGTGCATATACATATACATGCATATATATACACACATATTTTATATGTGTACACACATACATACATGTAGTCAACACCTTCAGGCTACTGTTGCACAGTACAGCAACTGACAATCTCTATGTCATGCTCTTGTACTAGCCAGAGACTTGTGTCTGTTTAGCACACAAGCCTGCATGGCATTTTTCAGAAGGCACATTGATTTAATCAACTTAATTCTGGAACTCCACATAAGAAATCCCATTTTCTGAACGTCTTAATGATCCAAAGCCTTTAAATCTGTATTTCTCAATCTTTGTTGGCCTGTATGCAACACTGCTGACCAAGACCCACACATGGACATGACAGTTTATTTTCCTGGACAGCCTCCATTTAAATTCTTAATTTCCTGTAGCAGTAAGAAAAAAAAAAAAAATTAGAAAAAGAGGGTCACATCAGACTTTCCCAAACATTACTAAATAATGACAGTATCTTAGAAAAAAATAAAACAAAATTATCCGGGGAATAGAAAAGTTCAGATTTTAATTTCATGTCTGAAGTCAAAGTAAATCCCTGTCTTAACCACCTATCACTCCGTATTACCCCCTTCCTTGCCCTAAGGCAAGAGAATATTATTGGGGGTGGGAGGGGAAGGGAGAAGGGGATGGTTGCAGATCAGTCACTTTCAGCACATTCACAAAATCACTGTGTTTTCCTCAAAGAAAAAGGCCCTGTCTAAGCCTGCATCAAGTCAGGTTGCTTTTGTTGAGTTTTAGAGGTTCCTGTATTGCTGCTCTGCTAAAATGGAGGAAACTACAGACTTCAGGGACAAAACCTGAAATTTTGTGTAGTGTGAAACAGTGACCCTGTCCGCCAAAACTGGCAGTAATTTATCTGTTGCCTTCCTCTATGCCTAGAGCTCATTTACCTTTCATAAAACACAGTAGCTATTTCATAGGAGTTGCACTCTAAAGCAATTTATCCACCTTGATCAAGGAGGCCACAACAGAAGCAAGTAAATAATAATTAAATAAGCAAGTTCTCCACAGCTAGCTGAATTCTCCTTTCCTAGATATAAATAACATGGGCAAGTCAACTTTGGAGCATAGAGCAGGGTTTCCAGATGCTTTTGGTGGTCCTCATCCTGCCCCTCCAACCCTACCCACTGTAGTTACCAGCTCCCTCAAGCCAGATCTGGCAGATGTTGCCTGTTGATCCACAGTATATTTTACAGTGATGAAACCATAGCAATAGTGAAGTTGGTTACTTCATGTACCAAGGCATTAGACGTAGAAACAAAAAACCACTTCAGCTAAAGCATTCATTTACTCTAGACTATAGTGTCTGTCTACTCTCCAGCAGCTGCAGACAGCCATCACCATTATTCAGCCTCCACTTGGTCAACTAGCTTCTTCAGTCAATAGATTAACTGAGATAAGCCCATTCTCAGTTGACCTTTCATCAGCTATTATTGCTGAGATACAGCAAGCAGACTGTGGTGTTTAAGACGTAGGCCAGATGACAGAACTAACGTCAGTTCTGATTTGGCAGCGAACTGTAACAGGCTTTGAAGAAGCAGCCAGGGAAGACTACAAAGCTTGGCACACTCACAACCTAGCTAAAATATAATAACAAGCCTTCCACTTCGCAGGACCTAGGTCAAGAGGTGGCTCAGTATGATGTGCATTGCTGATGCAGCCAAAGATATATGAAGGGCTCTGCTATTTTGGTTTTCTACAGTTAGTTCCTTTCTTTTGAGGAAGTCAAACTTGAATTTAAAAGCTTTCCAGACTGACCTGTCATTTGATTTAATGAAGATTTGCTTCAGTAACCATAACCCAAGAACATATTTGGGGACATACAGGACTCCACAAATGCTAAGTTCCACTGGAAAGCTTAGACAAAATTTCAATTCTTTCTGGGATAGAAGTCGTTATGTTCACTTTTGTACCCCGCCACAATCACATCTCTCAAAAAAAAATAACAAATAAAAGTTGTAATACACAAAATGAATGAAGCAGAAGCTATTAAACTGCTCATTGATGAGAACAAAGCTTTTCTATCTGAAATTTAAAAAAACCTCAAACCAATAAAAACATGAAATCAAAAGGTTCACCTTCAGCACCTCTTTGCAAAAAATCAAGTATACTTTTGCAATTTACTGAAAAGAAAGTGTACCGGTAATGCATCTACGAAACTTCTGTGACTCACTCTGAGCAGGCAGTAGAAGTATAGGGCTTGTATGCAAATTAAAGTGTTACTAAAGCTTTTTAAATTGAATGTAGATACATCTACATATGATTAAATGCCTGAGCAGCTGAATTTTAGTGTCATGTTAATCTGGAAGTGCAATGAGTTTACAGAGGTTTTAATACAGGTTTGTCGTGTTCTGTGAGCTTTAATTTTGATGCCTTTTGAAGTGAAATAATAGAGTGCTCTGATATTGTGTGGCAGCTTGTAGGCAAAAGCATCACACAAGACAGTGAAACTACATATCCTGGAACTAAGTAAAGGTGAATTTCTACTTTAAATTTTGTTGGAGAAGGATACATTTCTAAGTTATCAACAGTACAGAATAGGTATCAGTAAATAGGATTTTAAAAACCTTGCTTTCTATCCCTATTTATCAAAGGAACTTACTTATATTAAGGGGAAGGGATAGAGACAAGATACAACGCTTCCTGTGAAGGGCTGTGTTCTATTTCTTCTCCCACCCTTGCCTCCTGATCCACTTACGCCTTTCCTATTCATCTTCAACACAAGAGTCAAAGCTGCAGAGAAGCCAGTTCATTAGGAAGACAGTCCTGCCTACATTCAAGAGTTACCTCCCTTCTTTCATCTAAGCTTGTTTGAAGGCAAACATTTAATGCTAACACATGTAACACTCAGCATTCTATACAGAGCCTACCATACAATGACAAATTCTTGAACCTAAACCAGAACCCTTTGTGAGCCTTTCTGAAGGCAAATGTTTCAGCATTAAGTGCAACATATAATATTCAATTTCCACCTAAAGGTAGCATAGCCAGTTGACTCAGGTCTATACATCGTGCAAAGTTAATCCACTCCTTATCTAACAAGTACAAAGGGTTTTTTGTGATGTTAGTGCACTTTTTCCTCACACAAATATTTTATACATTTTTTATTTGCAATGCATTTAACTGATAGGCCTTTTTTTTTTAAACGGTTTTAGAGGTAATTGCTGGCTTCCCAGGACAAAGAAAAAAAAAGGTGGTTTTTTTTTTCCCCTGTGTTTACACGAATTTCTGTAGGATTATAACAAAATCAAATAGAAGAGATCAGATAATCCTTGCTCTAACTGGCCAGTCAGACTTTCCAACAAGCTGTTTCCAACAACTGTATTGCACAAATATACAATACAGCGGCCAAAGGCAAGTTTCTTCCAAAGCCCCTTTTGTATTAGTAGCCTATTCCTTTCCTTTACTCCATCTCCAACAGCAAGAGCTTCCGACTAAAAGCCATGTCTGCTCCCTCACCCCTCAGTCAAGTCCTTGCAAAATTTAGCTATAGGGGAGTGTCTGAGGTACAAGTAGTGTGACAGGCTTTAGACTCTTAAAGACACTCTACCAGTCACCATAATTTTCTTTATTAACTAGTAACATGCAGCCCAGTCTAACTTTCTTTATTCATAGCTGTATTAAGCTGAGACATCTTTTCATACCAATGTTTATCTTGACAAGGGAAACACCACCGCAAAGGATGCACCCTTCAGAAAAATGCAGAAAAGACAGAAAAGGATTTCACATGAATACAAAGAAGCCTATTACTAATGCCAACAGTTTCTGGAAATGATGATAGAGCTCATGGTCCAGGGACTGCTAATTGCTAGGCACTGGCAGCTCTATTGCAAGTTTTTGAGGGCATCTTTGGATAATGGCTGAAGACAGGACACTATACAAAAAGGACAATGAGTCTAAACTAGTGCCTTGAATTCATGTGTCTAAAAACTGAAATGATTAAATCCATGAAAAATTATCCCTCTTAACCTTCAGAATAGACAGAGGGAAAGGACAATAAAGGGAGAAAAAATAATGAAGTGCGACAAAAACCTTTCACACTGAGGGACAGTCTCAGTACAAAAGCAGTCAAAGCATTTTTTCATTCTCTAAAAGTCTAATGAGTAATGAAATTGAAACGCTGAAGAGGGGCAGTGTACTGAGCAGAACTGCTCTTACCATCCAAAATTATCACTTAGCAAAGCCAGTTTTGACTATATCAGTAAAACAGATCATTTCTTCTCGAAGCTATAAAATTCAGACTTTGAAAAAAGCTAAGATTAATGAAACTCAGAAGATACAGTGGTGAGTTCACATACAACAATAACCAAATCAAGGGATACCTAAAATACCCACTCTAGCCTGCAAAAGGCACTAGAAAGTGCAAGAACTCACTACAATACAATGCCACATTAAGTGGCAAATGGGAGGATTGTTTCATATCACAGTCACTCTGACAGTCCCCAGTAGCTGGAAAGCCAAGCTTGGAACAAAATTAACATTACAGAAGATACAGAGTTCATACTCACAGCACCAAAATAGGGGGCCTGATGTACAACACCTGTGCCTTCCTCCTCCTTCACATAACTGTCTACTACGACAACAAAGGCACCTTTATCTTTGCACTGTAAGATAAAAATATAATTCATATACATACGTATACATACATATGGCAAACCAGAATTCTCAAGAACATGGAAGAACCACTAGCCACCTGCAAGAACAATGAACTACATCAAAAAAATAACTAACAGTAAAATGTGACATTCCTAACTCTGTTTAATCATTTCCCAATAGCTAAGAAGTCCAGGCTGTACACTTCATTTAAACGGTGTCAAATGTGATTAAATCTAAGACCTCTCCAGAAAGCCTCATAGTCAATTACTCTTCCAGCCACAGATCTTCACACAGTTCTGTGCTTAATAGTCTACAAATCAATACACTCCTAGAAGTGAGGATACAACCATGAAAGCTACAGGATTCTATATACAGAGGTCTCCTTGCATTTACTACATCCACACAGTGTCCACTATGTACACTGTATAAAAGTTCACTTTTATAGTCATATATTTTCTTTATTTCCTGCAGAGAATGAGAAGGTGAAAAGTAAAAAGAAAAAAATACCCAGAAAAAAATTGCCAAGAAGAGATCTGACAATTTTCTGTATGATCAGTATGTGGATAATGAAAAGTAAAGAGCTATTTTCTATTCCTTAAAACAAAAGTAGTAAAATAAATTACTGCAGTCACAGCTGAACCAAACATGTTACAAAATATTAGTTTGGGCTTGTTCTAAAGAAGGATATTTTGAGATCAGATATCCATTCTTAAAAAAAAAAAAAAAAAAAGGAGGACTCAAAAAATTTATTCATTCCAAATCTTTACACATGCAGTCCTGCTTTTCAGATTCAGCTACGTGTTTTTGACCTTTCTGTAGAAATAACAGGTCCTGTTCCCTACAGAGGTTTTCTCACCTTTGCTGACTCCAGCACATGCTTCAGAACAGATGGTAGTCAAAAATGACTAAATCCCTTACACAAGCTAACAGCTGCTTGTCCAGCAGTACTGTAATCCACTTCAACTCTTTAAAGAATTTAATCCATTTTTAATCAGAATTTTTTAAAAAATATATAAATTTTCTACCATCTCTGTTATTGCTACATATTCTATTATCATCTGTGATGCTATCAACTATGCTAGACTTACACAGTGCTTAAATGCTGCACAGGAGGACATCCATAAAAACCAGACATATCAGTAGTTATTTTTACAAAGGGTTTTAACTCTTCAATGAAAAACACTACATGTCTGCAACTTATCCACAGTCAAAGTCTTTCTCATGTGAACACAAAATTTGGGAACTTCACAGTCAGACAACAGAAGCTCACCAGGTGAAAAGTGAGAGAACACTGCCTATTTATTAACATGTATTGGAAGTTTCTCTGCAATCTGAAATCGAGCTACTATTTATCACTGAATTCTTACTCTGGGTGTATTTAAAGCTTAAGGAAAAAAAGCACAATAAAAAAAAGTCAACTTTCTATTTTTCAATCTTTCATTAGGATTTTGAACTATTTTAATACAACCTGGGGTTTGTTATTAGCACACAAGATTTTTATAATATAAACAAGGAAAACTGAGAACAGTTTTAAATTTTGTCTTTGTATCCTGAATCGAACACCAAACTTGTTCATCTTACCTGAATAAAATATTCAAAGAGTGGTTTATATTTCTTGCCTTTAAGAGCAATTCCAGGAAACCTGAGGAGAAGGATTTACATGAACACAAATTAACAACTTGAAATTTCTTAGTCAGCTGGTAGGAATGAAGTTTTTTCCTATATCACTCTTCCTCATCCCTAACAGAATTTGACTTCATTGGGTGAAGAAAGTATTTTCTCAGTAGTTTGCTTCCCATTTCTTCCTATCTTTGGCAATACGGTTGGACAAAAACCATAACGTCTTAATGCATCTCTGCTAATAGTCAACAGGTATGCTTGTACCTGATGGTCTTTCAGTCAAGTAATCACTCTAAATTAATGTAGGAATTAAGCATTAATAAAATCCCCTTTCTGGTACAGCTGGGCAAGGAGCTTCTGGATAAAACACAGTTTCAATTTAATCATCATAACAACAAAGCCCTAGAGCTCAGCATGTTCAACAGAACTAAATGAGCACTGATCCAAAACACCTAAAAGTTACATGCACACAAAATTATCATACAGGATATTGCAGCATTTAAAGCTTGGATGCCTCATTCCTTATTCTAAAATTAAAGGGCATCTCAAAGAAAGATCCAACACAGACAGGACCGACTGAGGAACCACCTGAACCAGACAAGAAATGTGAGAGAGACAGAGCCTGTAGATCTGGCTCTCTTCACACTTCTGACAATAGTTGACAAAGACGGTGATTAGGTTAGGATTCACTGCTCAAAACTCTCTTGAAAGTGCTTCAACTGTTCATTTCAGGAAAAAGTCTAGTTAAATCACAACTTCATCTGACAGATGGGATAGCTCTCTGAATGTGTGACAGCTGTGGTCTTTCCCAATCCTCTTCTTGATCCATATCTTCCAAAACAATGGTCAAACCGTAACTTCAAAGTGGGGAACTCTTCAAAGCTGTTTCATTGCACAGAAAGGAACTCAAGTAGTATTTAAAGCCAAGTAAAAGAGCATGACTCCTCAGCTCAGCATACATAATATTCACTAGGAAAAGGGGAGATTTCTATTTTAAGCCACAGCTTCGCAGATGGTTTATATATTTTATATTACAAACAGCCTTAGGAATGTTTGAGGTGCTTAATCAGGATCAGATGAGAGAAAAGCATCCATGCTCAGCCACACAGATGTGGGAATGCTCAGACACAGAGGGCAAAGCACTAAAAAATTGGCTTTAGCAAAGTAGTAGAATTTTCTTATTTAATTCAAGTCAGTGAAAGGTAAGGATTGTGGATCACATTCCCATTTTTTCCTCTTTTGAGATCAGAAATAGTTTGTTTATCAAAGTCCTGAACTTCAAGCTGAAAATTTACACAGTGCTGCCTTCTTGTGACCTAAGTTATAGTAATATCAGGCCCATTTAAAATCACTATAGTAATCCTTCACCCTCAAAGATCAGAAATCTTTTTTTTTTGGATCCTCTAGAATCCAGTCAACAGTGGAAAATAGTGTAAAGAAATGAAGTGTTTCATATGCACATAAACTGAAATGTAACACAGAGGGAGGAAAATGCTCATCAATCATTTCATATCTACCACTGCTAAGTAAAATAAAAGGCCACTCAATGGCCTGAAGTGAAGCAATATACCAAGACCAATCCATTCCTGCAAAGCAGCTGAAAGTATTCTGATAAAGAGGGTAGCCATCTCATCAGAGAAACAAAGGAGAAGTATTCCCATTTGCTCTCACACAAAAATGTATCATCTACATCTGGGAGGAAAAGGGAGAGAAAACTCAGGTTTGAGGGAGAGCAGGAAGGCTGAGGGTAGTCAAGAAATTCACATGACTTCAGATACAGAAAGTTTTCAGCAAGATCATTCCTTGACCTCAGCCTGCCACCTGGTATAGAACAAGTGTCATAAATTTCACCCTCAAGGGTCTAACTGCCCAAGAACTTAAAAGTGAGATAAAGAAAAAGTTCCAAGTAGAAATGGGAAAGTTCATTTCCATGAACTTATAGATCTAAATCTTTAAAAGATCCATTCAACTACAAGCTACCTTTTGTCTCACATTTCACATTTGAGAGATCTAATTTATTACATAACAAGAACTGAAGCATGACCAAAAAAAATCAGGTTGAGAAGACTATAGAACTTAGCATTAAAGAAAGAAAAATACATCACTCTGCAAGGAGAATGAAAATTGCTACCAGCCTATGTATAGCCACAGAGAGGTAAATAAAAAAAATTATTTAATAATCAAAGATTAGGAGGGAAAAAAATTTGAAATACAACTAGCCACACACACAATGACAATTGAAACCCATGGATGATTTTCTTTAAGAGCAGGTACTTCACAGGTGTTCTGATGAGACCACATCAAAAAAAATGCCTAAATGTTCAGTGCATTCCTGGATACAGAATAACTACCATCAGACTGAAAATAAATGTGTAGTATTCCATTAAAAGAATAATTTGGAACCAAAAAACAATAGATCAACAAGTCTAGTACATCGACCTTGCTTTTTTTTTTTTTTTGTAAGTCTAAAGGAAATACATTCCAAAATATTTAAGGAAATTTTAATCAGAGGCTTAGTTTTTAGACACTCTTAAAGAGGCTTCAAAAGACTGGAAAAAAACATAGCTCCCATGCTTCAAGAGAGAAACAGAGTACTGTTGGACCTCAAAAACAGTCAGACTAGCATAACAACCTGACTCAACTTTATGTGACTGAACAGTTTTTAAAAAGTGAAGTGCTAAAGGATATACAATATGAATTTGTCAAGAGTAAGTCACACCAAGCCAAATTACTTCTTTTTAGGCAGACTAATGAGCTTAGATAGCAAGCAAGCAGATAGATTTAAGTCTTAATGCTAGTAAAACTTTTGACGTATCATTGACACAGACAATATCTTAACTGGGTGACTGTACATTTTCATGGACGCACAACCACTTTGAGAAAGAGCTATTTTTCATTCAGTATCGGGCTGAAACAAAATTTCCAGTGGTATCCTGGCACAGACTATCATAATGCTGACTGTATTCAATATTTTTACTGATGGCTCTGAAGGGAGGAAAAAAATCTGGAGCTCAGAAGTTGTCAACCCTGAAGAATGAGAGCACTGAAAATCATCATTCTAAATTGAGTACCAGCTTAAATTGCTACAGAGTAAGTGATAGATGAAGAGAATTCAGTTGGCGGGGCAGGGGGGGCGGCATCAATGCAGAAATACTAAAGAATTACTCAGCTGTCACAGTATGAGGCATCAGTGCAGACAACACCTTAAGCAAACATTCCAGCTCTATATTCCCCTAGTTCAATGACTACATGTAATTGCTTAGCTGAAATAAGATATATCCCCTTTTTTAAAAATGTTTTTTACAAGTAAACCTTTCAACTGCTTGGTTAAAAAAAAAAAAAAAAGATAGAAATAAAAATAACATGTCAGTGAAGAAGGGTTGTTATCAGGGAATAGAAAATTTTTTGAGAATTTTTTGTTTTGTTTTGTTGTGGTTTTGTTTTGTGCGGTTTTTGTTTGTTTGTTGGGTCTGTTTGGTTTTTTTACCCACTGCACAGGACCAAATAAAGTGAGCAAATAACTATTTGCTGTATGTTACATCTTTTAAAAGGTCAATGTTTTATACAAAAGAGTTAAGAGAAGCCAAGCTACATATTTTGAGAGCTACAGAATTTAATACCTGCATTCCCTATCTAGTCTAACTTACTAAATAATTCATATTTTTCCACTGAACTAAGAGGAATAAGTAGTCTTCAGAAAGCATTAACTGCCATTAACTACATAACTTACATAGACCATCCTACAGAAGCAGTATTTGCCTGCCAAGGTCAATGGTTTTGCTGTTGTCCATTTTCCTTTAAATAGTCACATAATGTTTAGAAAGCGTTCAGCATTTGAACAAGCTCCAGGTTTTTTTTGCGACTTATAATTTAAAGTAATGTCTTTCTAAGAAAACACACGGGAAAAGGAAGTACTAAGGAACCATTTTTTCCCACCACAACAGAAGAATCTAATGAAACTTTTATTTTATTTGTAACTTCACATACAAGACCAATTTGTTCTAGTAAATTACCATCTCTTTTATAGATTTTTGCAAGATATACACACATGTAGAGAAATCCATCTTTAGATAACTTCAAAATCCAACCTCTTGAAACATTTAACTTCTGATCTATAAAAATACTGGAAGCTAACAAGTGTGCAATATATTATGTACTTGCCTGTCAAGTATCTCATATTCACTGTCAGATTTGTACAGTGCTATCAGCCTGGATTCCATCAAAATGTATATCTTTCCTGTGGCATTATCTAGAATATAAAATAAAACAAAAAGTTACATAAACCTCAATTTAATACCTTCATTTGCACCATACAAAACCTATCGATTTATGCAAGATGGTATCATATTAGCTATAAAACACCCCAGAATAATCCTGCTGATCAACCACTACTTTCCAGGTACTTCTTCCCCATACAGCCACTTAATGAACACTTTCTGAAAGTTAAGTTTAAACAGAAACCACAGGTTGAAACCCAGTCCACTGATCTTCAGTGTTTTGTTCAAGAGGCAGAAATACCCCACCTTGTCTATCAGCATTGTGACAAAGAAAGGCAACTTATAAGTCTCAGTATATGTAACTGAAACAGAGAGAAACAACTGGAAGATGGACAATTATTACATAAAATCAATATGACATTAGGGGCAACAATTGCACTTTATACTATCTTTCTGAGATTTACGATTCCAAACAAATTTATGTTTGGATTTCTTTTTAAAGGAAGTAAATACAAATTTTAAAAAATAAATGTTACGAAGGAAACCCATTTTCTACCCCCAAACAACCCTGATCTTTTAACTTCAACGACAAATTTTATTCCGACTACTAGCCTACCAACTTAGGGTCACTATCCCACCAGCAGACTGTAGGCCAAAGACATCCAAACCCAACAACTCACTATCTCAGGCAGGTGTAGGTGTTATTTCTGAAAGTACTCAATAACTCTTTTTGAGATGACTAAATTTATGTTAAAACCTTTGAAAACCAAAAGGTATTTAGTTCTCTCTTAAAACAAAGAAAACCCAAATGTGGAGTTCACCATAAAGGCATCTGCAATTTTTCATGTTTAACATCATCTTAGGCACACATTAGATTCATGTGGTTACGCTGGAGCTAGAAATCATACCATTGGCGTTTTTCTACTCCAGATTAAATGTCATCATTAACTTTAATCTCCCTTCCTCCCCCACCCCTCTCGGGTTTTTTTAAATGTACACTGAAAAGTCAGAAAAGGTGAGTGGTTTAGAAGAATCTGAAAACACTCATGAAAAGTACTTTCATCCAAATTCCTGTTTACCATTTTATTTAAATTGAGAAAAAAAATATTTTGTAGATGAAGATATAAAGACAACTGTATTTCAAGGATAAAATAAATTCCTTTCCTAAGCAAAAAGGAGGACTCCTCATAACATACTCCATTGCCAACTGAAAAAAATGGAACTGCCTGCAAACCCTGGAAAACAACTTGAAGCAACAGCCTATATTGTTTAAGCACCCTACATAGTCTGTTGCATACATTCATGAAGTACAGGGTGCTCTCATGAAAGAGATTGCTTTGTAGTACAACTTGTTTAGCCAGGCACAACTAACCAGTCCATGAGTAAGCCAAGGCACTTGGTCTAATGTACTCTTACACTGGAAACCACAGTACATACCTTGCCATACATTTCAGCTAAAATACACACTCCAGTCAGTTTGAGACTAGCATGTGACATCTTGGGTCTGTTATGGGTTAAGAGTACAAAGACATTCAGTTACTGCAATTTAGCTGTCATATAGCAGTAACTTGTTCATGAGTCTGAGCCCCAAGAAATAAGGGAAGAAAAAAGCTGGGGACACCCAGTCAATTCCCTGCCTCTCAAATATAGTGTGACTTCAAGAAGACAGATAAAACATTTGTTCTTGTTCATCATTTCATCTGTCAGTATTTTTTAGGGAACAGTCCTCACAATGCATGTAAAATATAAAGAGCACAGCAGTTAGAAATCATCAGCCATATAGGAAGTATCACCATCCTTCAAAAAAACACTGATCCAACCCTAAAGTGCTATAAATTTAGCATAAAGCAGTCTAACACACAAAATAAGTACATATTCACAGGCACTGAAGAAAGAAGTGTTTATTATATGTCACCTTCAGTTGATACTTGCCTCTCAATTTTACATACTGCAATTCTGGATTAACGCAAAGGGCCAAATTACTAGGCAAGGTCCAAGGAGTAGTGGTCCAAGCAACAAGAGAAACACTTGCATCTTCATCCAGTGGGAAGTTCACAGTCACTGAAGGATCTTGAACGTCCTTAAAAACAACATGAAGTCAAAGAGGGAAAAAGAGAGGGGTGTAAAAAAAAAAAAAATGTTTACTGCATGTAAAAATTTTTGTGAGAAAATACAAATTTAAGTAGTAGTAACTACTACTGCCATCCACCAAAACCTATCTTGCAACTTGCACAGTTTATCACTGCAGTAGTAGAAGGTGAAATAGTAGCATAAAGTTTGAGAACACCAGTCACAATGGTTTGTGACTCCATTCTATCAGTGCAAACTGTTAGTTGAACAAGGCCGCAGGGTTAAAAATTTGGATTAGCAGTGAGATTTTGGAAGTTAGCTGCCAAAACACCAAAGATCTGAGTGCCAATTCCCTCGGGTACCTCTGATTATAAACGTTTAAAATGGGATTATAAATCTCAGCTGTCAGGAATATCAACAGTTTTTCTGATAGTACTACACATCTTTTTGCCACGTTTTCCTCTAGAGTCAGGGAGTAGGAAGAATAGCCATCAATTCAGAAGATGCAATCTCTTATTAAGAAGCTGTTGTTAACAAGAGGAAAAAAAAGTCTGGGTACTTAAAAACAAGGTACATCAATATTTCAGAGAAAAAAAAGAAATCTCAGGGAAAGAGACCTTTGTCAGCTACTCTGTAAAACTTCACCTTCTACTGAGTCTGAAAGAAAAACTTGTTTCCAGGGGATTCTTTTGATAAGTACAATCCTATTCAGTCATTTCACATATAAAAAGCAGTTTGAAAAAGCAAGTCTGATCTTGCAAATGTGAAATCTCCACTATTAATTTTAAATGCCAAACAAAAATGAGCACGATGCGCTCAGACCCCAAACACATGAATAGGTCCTATCCCCTCATCACGTCTAGCGCAAGGCCCTCTGGTTTCCATCCAGCATCATGGAACAGTTAATGGCGTCATGGGACAGGCAACTATTTACGTCTGAGCTAAGGGCTGCTCCAGAGGGAATTGTCTGTGAACATCTGGTACAGTCAACAGTAAAACATAAATATTACATAACTCTCAAACCGTGCTCTATACCAAGCAAAGATTGAGCTATCACTACAGTTCTGTCTCTACCAATTGTTAAACAACACTGCAGGCTATTCATTTTGTCTTCTGCAGCACTTCGTTGACCAGGTAGATAAAAACAACTGGCAAGCCATACAAAATAACATCCAGGCTGCCAAGTAATGGCACTGTATTATGTTTTATCTGTTCACCAAATTATGCCTGCTTTCATCTGAACACAACTCTTCCTCAACTAAATGTAATACAAGCTGCTGACAGTTTACTCAAGTGTACATTAGACACCTAACACAGTTTCTAAATGTGGTTCTTGTGTCCTGTTCCTCACGATGTGTCCTGATTCTCAGAGGATCAATAAACAGGAGCTACTAGCACAGGTTGCCGAGAGAAGCTGTGGATGTCCCCTCCCTGGAAGCATTCTAAAGAAAGGTCATTAATCTGAACCTATATGAAATGTCTGTTAATAAGGATGAGCAAGTAATTATTTTAGTTATCACACAGTCACAAATAAACAGTGTCTATGCAGGTCTCACTTTCTTACGTAACAAAACCTTTATTCAGTCAAATACCACTCAGCAATATTGAAAGCTCTAGTATCTGTGGACTGCATTGTACTACAAGTCTAATTAAACATTTGTTTTCAATATACTATTCTCGGCCAGCAAATTGGCCTTTTTCAGGCAAGATGTAAAGAAGACCAGATGTACAACTTATGTTGTTACAGTAGAAAGCTAGCACAAGTGAAAGATGCGTAACATAAGGATATGGAGGCCTGGGTGGGGACTGGAATGGACACAAAACATCTGTCACAGACTAACATGAATTTTGGAAAATTAGGACACGAATTCTGCCTTCACATGTGCAAAAATAAGTTTGTTGCAAATGAGAAGCTGCACCTACTGTATCCAGTCGTTCTTTTTCAAAGAAACATCTTATAAAACATACTATATCATGCATTATATCAGGTAAAACTTTACCTGGAATTTCTCGATCTAAATTAATTACTTAGAAGAACTATTATCCTAGTGCTCTACAACCAGTCTTCAACAATTCTTATTAATCAACTCACAGAAGATTTTAACTCTGCCAAGGACCTTCCTCTTTTCAGATCTGCAGACAGGGACAGCTGCAGCTCTCCTCTAACTATTTACCATAAAAATTCAACACAGTGAAGTAGTCATCTTGAGAGCCCACAGAGGAACAGAGGATAATAAAATAAAGTATGTACAAAGAACAGAATAAAGTATGTACTTTATGTATCTGTAAGTAGTAACAGGGAGGAAGGCTAAAATCAAGTGATCCAAACAAATACAGCAGAATATAACAACTAACCCATTATCTAAATTTTTACTATCAATTTGGAGTGTAATAATATGCTTATGTACCACCAAATCCAAACTGAAGACAACAGAGAAATCTGATTGCAACATATAACGTACATATATATACACTCACTTACCTTGTAATTCTGATGGGACTCAAAGTTTGACAGTGGGGTGTTACATGCAGTTGAAAAAGGCATGACCTTAACACCTCTATACACCAGTCCTTTGTCATACAGTTGCTTGAAAACCCACCTGGAAGTAAACAAGGAACATGGAATAGCACTTGGCATTTCAAATTTACTAAATCAACTGCAAAATGGGGTTCTGCTCCAGCTGGAGTGCTGCTCTGAATGGCACCTTTATAAACAATCAGTCATCAACTAATGGACAATATTTTCAAGGAAAGGGATAAAGTGATTGCAACTGTGTTTCTGGCTGATTTTTAGCTTTAACTGATTCTACCAGCTTGGTTTTCCACGCACCGACTGCACAGCACATAGTATTTAGATGAATCACAAACCCATATTACTGATTAATTTTTCTCAAATTTCTTGAATACAAAGACCACCTGAAATTTGAACTATTAACATGGCTGAAACCAGTCATAATTTAGAGAGAAGACATGTAGTAACATGGCTGCTCACTTATCACATGATCTTAAGCACCTACTGCAGCAACCAGTGCTACAGAAGAGAGACAGGTAGAAGTCAGAGGTACCTGCAACCCACCCTGAGTAAATCCTGACAATATGAAGAGCATTCTTCACAAGAGGTCACAGTTAATCATGTAAAGTGATGAACTCAGTTTTATGGCCCCACAATTTACATTAAACTTCTCCTTTACAAGCTCATCTCATTTTGGACTCAGTTCCTGTCCAAGATCAGTGTCTCACACTAAGCTTTAACTCTTTTCATTAAATCTTCAGTAGAGCCTGTAGCATATTTGGATCCTTATGTGTTCTTGAAATAATCAAGACAGCACGTAATACTACAGTATGACAAATTAAGTCAATGCTCAAGATGAAGGGGAGCTGGAAGAGAAACATACTTCACACAGCAACCCATCAAGTGTGCATGCACGGACAAAACCCTATGTTCCTCTGTATCTGAAAACTGCAAAGTTTACTAACAAATCATCAACATTTATCAGCTTATCAGGTCTCATCGACTTGCACTTAGTGGTACAGTCTGCAGGTTGGCTACCTTAAAAGTATGGGGAGGAGAGGACAAGCCTTAAATAATCATGCCAAATTCCAATTTAGAAAATCTGAGTTTCTGCAGAGTCTAGTAATTTCAAAACCCACATCCAAATTGATAAACACCGCTGACTTTAAAAAAAACCCTCCTTTTCTCAAACTATGTTTTCAAACCTTCCTGACCACTTTTCTGGGTCTCTTTCCAGATAAATAGCTCATTGCTAAGCAACCAGCCCCATCCTGGCAAGCAGCACTTTTTACTGCAGGCTGTCATTTTGTGCTTGAGAATCTGGACTTGTATTTAAGTCCGTGTCTTGCCTTCTATGTTTGAAATAATTATCTTCAACACAAAACACAAGCAGACTATTGCACTGATTTCTATCTGCAGCCCAAAACAAGAACATCAAAAGATATGCACTGGCCTGCTGTCATGGAAGTCATACGTTATCTCAATCAGAATAATTATTACCCTACAGATTAAACAGTTGGAGAAAATACAGATTGTCATATGGAGAAGACATGCAGTCCACTCAGATTCCTCTATGGGCCCCCAGTAAAAGTCTAAAATTTCCTATGAGTGGTCAATAACATCAGAAAAAATAAATAATCTGAATCCTAAAATGGATAAAGCCTAAGAGACCCTCAGCAACATCAAGTTCTGCCAAGGTGAGCCAAAGTCAGCCGTCTTTCAGAGCTGTGCACTCCAAAGGTACCTTACATTAAACACACAACTCAAAAGCAACCTTGTTAAAGTAATAAATGTCACCCGCAAACAAGTTGTGGCCACCTGACCCCTAAACCTAATCTGAAACATAGCAGTGAGTGCATCTGTTTTACAACAGAGACTGTATCAACTTAAACTTCCATAAGTATAAATCAGTCTTTTATGAAAATCATTCCTGAATATATAATAGTTTCATCAGCTTTCAGCATATACATTTAAACTGGCTAACTGAAGTTTTTATGGAAGTTAAAAGAAAATTTTAAATGTATACTTATCTCCAAACATAATTAATGCAGACTGTGACAAGTGACAGCATTTATACTGAAGGTGTTCTATTTGCCTTTCAAAAACAGTTAAGTAAAATATCTATAGAAAAACGCTCCACTTTGCTTTCTAAAGAACACTGCCTACTAACAGCATAGAAGAAAACTGCTCAGAGAAACACTGAATATTTAATTCAGCTGTAAATATAACTGTAAACTCAGAAACTGTTCAGGAAAGGTGAACACTAGATGGAGCTGCCAAGTTAAAAATGCAAGCCAGCATCTCCCTCTTGTGGTAATTCTGCCCTATTGCAAACCAAGTGCTCCCCCGTTGTTCCACTTGTGAGCAAAAAGATGGGCTTTCAAACCACATCATTCTTCAGAGCTCTCATTACCGTTCATAACGACCACTCCTTTATAGTTTAGCATAACCTCTACCCTCAGACAACCACTCTGGGTTTGTAAGCCAAAATTGAAACTGCAGTCCTTCCTGAAAAAAATAAACTAACAAAACCACAGAGCTCCTATCTACTGACAAACAGAAAACATTTACTTACAGAAGTTAGAAATCAAACCCTGTTCCTCGAATTCTGCTACACTTCTCTGCAAACATAAATAAATTTAGTTGCATCTTCTTGGTTGTGGGAGCAGAACTTACATACTCTTTTACTGAAGAAAAATGAGGTTAGAAAAAGGTGAACTCAAGGTACATATTCCAGCTACTTGTTAATTGCAAATTTGGTGCCTAAAGATGCAAGGTACCTTTAACTTCTAAAAAGCACGACAAGTTTGTTGTTCCTAAAGTGTCACGAGGGGATGATACAACTGGTTTGAGCCCAGCCAGTAACTAAGACTGAGTTACTCCTGCCATAGGCATAACTGCCAAGAAATTAGAACTTTGCTACAATATTCGTTGATCCAAGTCACATATACACCATGCAAACACCACATGGATATAATAAAAACTCCTACAAAGGGAGGTTTTGCTTCCAAAAGATACTGCATCAGTCAATGATTCAAATCAGTCAATGACAAAACACCCTTGGCAGCCCACACAAAATCCAACATCCCACAGTATCCTCCAGCAAATGCAAAAGCAAGTTTCCCTCTTCAAACACATACATTCACTCTAAATCGAAGAGAAGGATATGATCTTAGAGCTTCAAGTTATTAATGCCATTCCTTTGCGGTATCAAGTGTTTTCAAGTGATCAGGTGGTTCCGTTTGTAATGACTCAGTATCTAAGGGTTTTCTAAGGGTTTGAAAACCCATAGCTTTTGAGAAAATTAAAGTACTTATTAATAATATTGAGAAATTATTTTCCAACTCATCTAAAGCGCTTTACCCCCTTCTTTTCTTTTTAAAGAAAAAGACCATGGGAATTGTAAACTCTATTACCAACAAAGACTAAAAGTAAGATGGTCAAAATATTACAACAGCAGGATCTAGAAGTTTATGATTTCAACAAGTCCATGGTAATAGAGATAAACAGAATTATTGCTGCGTGACCTAGCATCATTCATGTCAAGATAAAAGTGAAAATTTAATAGACTATCAGCTACAAAAAAAAAAACACACACCAAACACCATACCACATAAGCCCTGCCATCTACACAGTTCAGCAAGCAAGCTGCATCCAAACAGCACCATAAACAGCAGAGATTCTGAAGTAAAGGTTCTGCTGTGACTCATGAGCAACACTTGAAAGTTGAGATAAAATCAAAAGGAAAGCAACGATCAAAAATTGATGCATGGGGACAAAAAACAGAAAAAAGTACTCAACACTAGACATGAGTCAAAGAAGCATGAACATAAGAGGAACACTAAGTCCAATAACAAACAGAGACAGCCTGTCTTTTGAATAGCATCTCTCAAAGACACCTTCTTAAGACAGACAGGAAAAACATTTGTTCTGAGGCCTAGGAATCTTAAAATACAGCAGTTGTCAAGTCTTATGTTCAACTACCAGTGAAAGTTTTAAAATCCCAGCATATAGAGATCATTCTGCTCCAGGTGTACACTCCAAGCTATAATCTTAGGACCAGTGTGTTGAATTATTCAAATTAACCCAGAAGTGCAAAATACCTGTATAGGAGAAAATATAAATATACATATCCTGATGCTAGACTTACCCCAAAGATCACCCAACTAAGTAGGAGTTCAATGTATTCCTCCCTCAAAATACTAGTGCAGAGATAAAAGAAGGGCTAGAATGGTAAGAATATAACAAGGGTACTAGAGCACTAAAAGCATCAAGAAATAGAAGTATGAGAAAAAACATGCAGACAGCTAGTAGAAAAATGGACAAAACATATTTCTTATGAACAGTATCTCTCTCTAGAGAATCATTCAAGAGCCATGGAATACACAAAATGCAATAGTGATTGATATTAGGATCCAGAGATCTGTTTTCTGTTTTTGTGATGGATAAACTCCACAGACAAAAATTAAGTCAGAAAACAACTTCTACTGCAGGGAGTCCTCATTCTCTTCTCACTGAGAAGGGTTAAAACAGCTGGACACTGACTTAAGTAATAGAGCTCATACTGAGCATGTAGAGTATTAAAAAAAAAGTCATGCTAAAATGAAAACAAAGCTATAGATCAGAAGTTGGGCAACCTAAGACAAATGTTCCAGTTTCAGGAGATACCTACACCCTCTTCAGCTGCAGCTGAGGATTGCAGTGGCAACCCGAGCCTCATGATAGTACAGAACAGCAAAGGGCAGGGCTGCAAGGCCAAAGGCCACACCTGGTATGGAAGGAAAGAGAGGTTCCCTCTTAATAACAACCCTAAAAAGGAAACTGAAGCTGGAACAACTGAGATGGGCCTGGTAGAGGGAAGGCAGAAGTGGCCAAAAAGCCCCATCACCAAAGGGAGCTCCATACTGTATTTCCACAGTAAACAGAGCAGAGTTTTCAGTGTACAGCCATGATGTCAAACACATAGCGTACCAATTTCCTACTGTAACTAGAAATGTTTTTCTTTTTCCCCTCAGCCACTATCTAATATTATCACAAAAGGACTCAAGAGTATCTTCCCATGTTACAGAAGTAGCTAAGAAGTGTTTCTACCACCTGTGGTTTCACACCATACATGAAAGTCCTTCACGAGCTTTCAACTATTTTTAGAACTGAATTACGCTCAGGCTGCAATTGCTAAATTGAGCCACTAGATGGTGATAGAAAACTGTTTAACTAACCCTAAAGTTGTGCAAAGGAGAAAATGAAAACCCCTAGTCATCAGACCCAGAAACATGCCGCAGCTCTGACCGCAGAGCTATTCCCCTCCTCTCCTCAGCACTTCACAGGCCGTTTCCTCAGCGGCCAGAGAGAAATGTTCTTGAGGTGTAAACTCACTGCCGGCCTGAGAACTATGTAATAAACCAGCAGTGAAGACAACAATTTAGTAGTTGTTTCCCCCCCCTCCCCCCAAGGCTCATGTTTTTTTCAGACCAATTGTAGATCAGAAAGAAGTTTAAGATCACATCAAACTGCTTTCAATTCCACTGTATGTGTCTCATGAGCTGTACAACAAAAAAAAAAGCAAGAATATATTCTACATTTTTTCTAAAGTACCTCAAGAACATCATTGTACTGTTTTCAGTGACAAACACATCTTCATTGAGATTCAAGCTGGCTGCAGGGTGGATATACAAATTCTACAAAATTAGAACTTAAAAGTTCTATTTATTTAAGACATGAAGAGCTGACTATATCTTCACATAAGAAACCACTGCAGTACCAGCTCTTAATGACACCAACCTTCAATGTTGCCCTGAAAAAATCTGCCAGGATGCCACAATTTCATCATTGGATGAAGGTTTAAGTCAAAATTTAGCAGGCTGAAAAATCATTCCACTCTGTCAGCCACCATGTGGCACAGCACCAAAATGCTTACAAAGCAGCCATTTCCAACAAACCTATTATAAAATATGAAAAAGAATGCTCTCTAGCATGCTGAGCTTGTATAGTACCTCTACAAAACAAGACAATATTTAGTGAAAGATATATTTGGTGTCTGAATCCTAAACTATTTGAAGTCTAAATAATTTGGATAAAATCAGCCACCACTGGAAACAATATTTATCACAAGTACTACATTATCTCACTGAACTCAACATGAACATCACGTTTCATAGAAAGCTAGAAATTCCAGTTAAGATCACTCTCGAACTGCATGCCTCAGGTACAGCTAGAGACACAAAAAAACCCCAGAACAACCCAAAAAAACAACACACTAAACAGATAGGTTAAGCTGATTAAAAGACTAAAGACAAAATCTTTACCATATTTTAACCATTAAATCCATGGTCATCATGCTCACTACTGTCATTATTATCAGGGGTTTTTTGCCTGGGCTAAGAGCAGCATTCTACTCCCACAGGCAATAAAAAAAAGACCCAAATCAAAAACAAGATAAAAACCACTGGACAGGCCAATATGGTCACCAGGTTACAGTCAATTCAGAAATTAATCTGCAGTTTCTCTTTTGTACTTAACTGGACATTAAAAGTTTTAAAACTTCTTTTTTTAAATTAAAAAATAATGCAGAATTTTTAAAAATCAAATAATTCTAAGTGAAGCACATTAGAACTTACCATTCACATGAACAATCTTAAAGGACATAAAATGTAACTTCAGAAACACAGATTTTCAGTTTGATGATTGCCTAGGTAACCATCTGATTTGGTTTAGAAAATTGTACATTATCCTGCCAAAAGCACTACTGTAACTAGTTACAGTGCTCTCTAAGCATTATCTTCTTTAGCCTTGAAACAGGCATCCCACGTTGCTTTCCCATTCCAGTTCTCCATCCACACTATGCAAACACCAGTGCTTCTACCTCCTGTTCTACTGGAGAGCAGGCTGGCCCTCCAAAACTTAGGAGACTTTCCAGAAAACCCGATTTTTAAAAACAAACTTTTAAAAATGTATTCCATTACATGATTCCACAGAAAATTAATAGCATCAGAAAGCAAAAAAGTACAAAATTAACAGGTTGTCTGCCTACATATTTCCTAAAATCTCACACCACAAGAGATTCCAGATCCCAAATTCACATTTTAGAGTCTGTAATCAAAGCAAGCATTAGAGGAGGTAACCTCTGTAAGCCAGGTGAAAGACTAGAAATTTTCTTTCAAAAGGGGGGAAAAGAAAACCCAGCCCACAAGAAAAGGCTTGGGCTGTTGAGACCCTGCAGCTTGTTCAAGTCAAGTTTGGTTTTTAAATGGTCCTTGGAAGATACTAGTTAAAACAGAATTTAATGTGTCACTAAGTATTTTTATAACTTATAAAAGGAAGGTTTCTTGTCAGTCTTAGCTTTATCATTATGCAGGGTTTCTTCAGCTAAGTTAGTTAAACATCTGTTCCCTTCCCACCGTTTTTTCAATGCTTATTGAAAACTCACTGGCACTTCAGCCCTCTACAACAGCTTCAGAGACATCCAGAAGTTCTGTCAATACTTTATCACTAAGACTTGTAACTAACAATACAATTAAAGGTTATTAGTAAAAGTAATATTAAAATGCATCAATAATACTTTAATATGCATGTTATTTACTTTTCAATGGCTTTTTCTCAGCATATATCCTGCTAAACCTCTCCCTGCAATTCACCCTATAATTCTATCACCTGAAGAACTCAGTGTTGGCATTTCTTCACTGTTAGGTCAACCTGGTTATCCATAACCTGTAAGGTCATCCTATCTTTTGGAATTCCAACAGTCACCTTGAATACATTGCCAAGATACCCAAACTTTTCTTAGCTTTGCACCAGAAGTCCAAGACAGTTGTCAAACTATGCTGCCAAGAAAAAGATAACAGCAGATCCCCAGCCTCTAAATTCAGGCCTGAAGAAGAGGTTTAGAGCTAAACTGAGTTTGGGTAGTTTGCCCATTTGCAGTTGACAGTGTGAAGAACATCAAGAAGAGATATAATGTGATTTCTTAAACCAAGCAAGGAACATAGCTTCAGAATTGCTTTTAAGTTGGCATGAAGCAGTAAGATTTTAGGGCTCACTAAAAGCAGTACTGTTACACTTTATTTTGAAAAACCCTACTACCCTGAAAAAAAAAAAAGGGTCAATTCATTCCCTCACTTCAACATCAAGAGATTTCACATCAACTTAATTTGCCCACTATTTATCTGAATTTGGCACATTTCAAAACTGTTCTAGTGATATATGGACCAACACATTTACAATAATTGAAGCCTTCTTAACATTTCAAATTCATAAATATATATGCAATGTATAGAAGTTATCTTACCACACGGACTCCATGAACTCAGGATAAAGAGTTTTATAGTCATTTTCAAAATCAATCCATCGTCCTAATCTGGTAACACTGAACTGTTAAGACACAAACACACAGATTGAAAGACATCTTAACATTAAAGATCTTGATACATTTCCAGTATTTATTCCATAAAACAGCTTGATAAAAATCAAGCACAGTGTTTGTCCACTATCAGTGAAACACATCTATGAAATATTTCAGTCTGAGAATAGTTTCAAGCAGTGTATTTAAACAGGCAAAAATAAGCAATGAATGAAATCTAGAACATCATTGTTGAGAATCAAGTTCACACAACAGGCAAACATGTTCAACACTACTAAACAGAAATGGTGGATGATCTGCATCATTCATCACATAGAAATGGTGTTTCATTCAAGGTTCAGACAAAGTTCAGATGCTTGAAAATTGCTTTTGATTACAGTGGTCTTGCTTCTATTTTTAAAACTACTTGTTGCAGAGACAGTCAAAATCCAGAACACAGTCTATCAGCTTTCAGTTATATGAAAACATGATGTAATTCGAAGACAAAGAAATGCTGAAAGAAATTGATAGGTCCTAAGAAGATATCAAAACTGTTTCAAGGCCAACTGCCTTCTTTGACTTCCAAAAGCTATGACAGGGCTGCCAGAGGCCACAAGACTGACAGGTGTTAGTCCCTGTCTCGGGACAGATTATGGTCACATCTACTGGCACAGAATATGAAAACTGATGAGTAATAAGGAAGCTATGGGATTCACTTGGACAAGTGGTACGCTCTTGCCAGCTTCACAGCTATTGGAACCCCCAGCTCTGCAAATAACCGAGCCCCAAGACACCTGTTCTGATGCTGTTAGACACCGACTATACTGAAAGTCAAACTAGTAAAGTGAAAACAAAGCAAATTAACTCTCTCACCTCTATATTTTCACATAACACCTGAGTGCCTGAAATGTAACAGTTACCCTTAAGGAACTCCAACATCCCACTATTAAGACCCAAAGCCTAGGACTAATTAGTACAAAGATCCACAAAGTTTGAGTACTATGTTTGGTCTCAGCACTAAAAGACCCTATACACTCAAGGAACCTTTTATATTTTTTCGTAAGGTTCAAACACTTGCTAGCTACTCCAAACAGAAAATAAACACTATCACCAATAGAAATGTTAGGAATTCCTCTCCTAACACTATCAAAGTATTTCAATTTCTTACCACCCAAATCACAAATAAGTTTAATTTCATTATTTTTATTAATAATCTAAAATATATGTCTGTGTGTGGCAATACACATACGTGCACAAAATACAAAATCCATTTACCATCCAAAAAGACTAAACATTTGGACTAATCACTACTGCAAAAATAACAGTTGCTGAAGACACAGCACATTAAAAAGAAAAATTATGGAAAACATGAACCAGAAAAAATCTCCCTATTTTTATTTCTAAAAGAAATAAAGATTCATTGATGATGTTTTGAAATACAAAATTTCAGCCTATAGGTTAAATTATTGTATATTTGAAAAAACAAACTGTTTTTCATCCAGCCACTTGCTTAGATTTAGGCTACAGCTATTCTAACAAAGGCAGCTGTAGTTTCATCAGATACTGGCCATAACTTCAAAACGGTTCCACATGCAAGAGGCAAGTGATATTCAAGTAAGAAATTGCTATTTCATTCAAAAGGAATATATCAGGACTAAAGAACATACAAAGGATTGTGATGAGGCAGAAGAGCGTCTACATGAGGAAAACCTAAAGAATTAAGACTATTCTGCCTAGAAAAAGAAACAAACGATGGTAAAGATAAGTTTACTGGAAACCATATTATAGAAGAACTACAATTCTTCAAGCTATGTATAGGAAGGCCTTGATACAGACTGTTTAGAGTCTATCAGTATACCTGTATTCAAAATGTAACTAGATATATCTGCTAGGGATTATAAACTAGGGGGGGAAAAAAAAAAATCATTTGGCTAGGAAGGCATTGTGCCACAAAGGCTGCAAAAATATCACCTGTTCTTCCATTCTTCCTTGGCAGTTGCTATTGCATTTTGTCACTGCAATACAGCGACATAGCTATGAAAGCACCTGGGCCACTCCTCAGCTCCAGAAAACCATATAAAAGAGTCATCAATTCACAGCCACATCAGACCAACAGCAAATACAAAGTACTGGGCTAAATATTTGATTCTGGCTACACTGCTAAGGACAAAAATAAGGAGCATCAGGTCCTATGCACAAAACTAATATTATTCAAATTAGAAAAAATCTGAGCATCTCAAGAAAATATCTAGCTCATCTACTTGGAACAGCTCTCCAACTTCAAGAGTCTGCACAGATCAGTGCACTCCCTATCACTATATTCCTAGGATGCAAAGTTTAGATGAATATTCTCTTGGAAGACCGAGGGTTTACCCACACCTATTCTGACAAAATCAGATGCTAGCACTTCTACTGTTCCAGAAATAGAAGCTAGTCCTACACTTTGGCAACGAAAAGACTCAAAAGTGTGTGGGGGAGAAAAGCAGGGCGGTTAATGTGCACTTCCTTTATTGGTTCCGTTTGAAAACCAAAGTCAGATCTTACTTCCAATTTTCTATACAAGAAAAGACACAAAGTAAGAGATAACTTGTTCAATGTATCTAGTTAGACACTTCTCTTCACATCACAGCAGTCTCCCTGTTCTGAGCCACAACGTTGTTCCCTTTGTTCTGCTTTCAGGATCCCCAGTGAGAAACACAGTACTAAAGACATGAGACCTATGCAGGTAATCAAATAGAAGGATAAAGTTCCCTCCAGCTGAAAGATTTCTGCACACAAACAAATCAGAAATGTACAGCAGAATATGCACTAAGTTTTTACTTACCTCCCATTCCTTCGAGTATCTCATCACAATTCCTCTGCACTGGTTGTTGTATTCTTTAATCCCCATCTTAGCCACGTCCTCTGGCCCTTTAATGCCTAAAGTCCTGTCAATCTCGTACTCCTGGGAGTATTGAAAACAAACCAGACAAAAAATTCAGGCTGTCATCAAAAGTTTTCAGGATTTCTCTGGATAGTTTATTTATGTTCTGTGCATTCTAATAAGGCTAAAGGGCCTCCTTTATCCTTTTGATGTTTCATGAGTATTGCACCTGAACTAAGCAGGTATTTCAAAAGATAACCCTGGTGAGATTGTTTCTTTACTACCTTTAGGAGAAAAAAAAAAAAAAAACCAACAAACAACATTTTCTGAAATACATATCAAAAATACATGTTTATAGTTATGAACAGAGTGTCTGGAGTAGGGCAGGTGACCATCAGGAAGCACCTGAAATCACCCCTCATGCAAAAGCCAGAGCAACACACCAGGCAAAGAACTTCCATTTCTCTTTTAGCAACAAAGCCAGGCAGAAGAGCAATAAAAACATGATAGATAAGCAGGTAACAACATGGAAAAGAGAAACCAACATAAGTATCTATAGGCAGATTTATTACACATACCACAGGTAAACCATGACAATCCCAGCCAAATCTTCTGTCGACGTGAAAACCACTCTGATGAGCAAATCTGGTTACTATGTCTTTAATGGTTCCTGCAAGAATATGGCCATAGTGTGGAAGCCCAGTAGCAAATGGCGGGCCATCATAGAAGTTAAACCTACAGCACAAAACATTAATTAAATCAAAAACTGAGCACCAAATCTTCAAACAGGATTAAGTATATCTGAACACTTATACTTCTTAAGTCTTACGAGGACAACATCAATTTCATCCTGTTCTATTATCAGTCAGCACAAGTATCATGTTGGCAGTGGGACTAAAAGGGAACATTTCAACTCATCCAGTTCCTACTGATTGCCAATTCTACCAACATTACTACTGAAAATGCCTGCATGCTGCTCCACGGCTGGTGGACATAGGAAAGACTTGTCCCTGCTTACCTGCAGGCTTCTTTTATAAACCCACCAAGAAGGTAATTACAGGTTTATTACTACTGTTAGAACACTGTTGATTCTTCAAAAAGTGAGAGATAAACAGTAACTGAGACTACAGCAACAGCAGCCAGGACTGCTATCTGCAAAGGGAGCAGCCGTGTTAACAGAACTAAGGAAAAGAAAAATAGGAAAAAAAGGTAATTCCAGCTAAGCCAACCTTGCATTGTCACACAGTTGCTACAGCTTTTAACAGATTCTTACCTAGGTCTATTCTTTGATTGCTTTAGGCATTCCTGGAAACAATTAAGATTTTTCCAGAGCTCCAATATCTTCTCTTCCTCATTTGGAAAAGTTATGTTTTCTGGAACTTGTTGAACCATTCTTTCCCAGCAACAACCAAGGAGAGGAAAGAAAATATGTATTGAACAGAAGTGAGAAAAATGTTGCTTCACAAATACAAGTTATTGTCTTACAATTCTCTATCACCAAACCATATCTCAGTTTTTCAAAGAGCTTGATTCAGTGTAGACATGGAAGCAAGCACTATGTTCTAAAAAAAGCCTAATCATTCTGACAAACTAACACCAAAGTTTTGTAACAGGAAAAGGTTATCCATTCATTCAACTACGGTCATTCATTTTTTATTATGCTTTTATTTTTGTGTCCTATAAAAAACAGTCAAAGGCCAAATTATTTTTCAGTTAAAAGTTTGGGGTTTTTTTTCCTTTAGGAAAAGTTCCCAAGCTCAACCTGACCCTTCAGCATCAGTTTGCAAACTAGTGAGACTTACTTTAAGTGCAGGAACTAAAACTAGTGAAGAGGCAGCTCCTTTTCACTGTACATGTACGTACTCCTACCATTTAAAGGTTTAAAACAGCATTTTTCCACCTAGCTAGGGCCATCATTCTCAGATGCTCCTAAAAGCAGGCAGACTTCAGATAGCATAATTGAAACACAATGCAATGAAAGATGAACATGTAGGAATAATTTGAACAAAGAGATGAGGAAAAAGCTCAAAGACCTCTACTGTGAATCTTGAAAATCTCTATCTTCCAGAGTACTGGCAAAACTACCAGATGCCTTCTAGTACCTTTTTTTTTTTCCTTCAGTTTTACAAGTATGTCAGAACTAAGTCACAAAGGGCTACTCCTTGCTGGCCATGTCCTAAAGGTCGTCTTTTTTTTTCTTGGTGGGTTTTGGCCACCAGAGCCCAAAGTCATTCTTCAATTCTGGGTAAAACAATGAAAATCACTACAAGCAGAATTAAATTATGTATGAGCAACACAGGGAGGAGAATTCTCAACATCATTAGAAACACACAATAGAGCTGCCTGGTGTTCCAAACCTGCTACAATATTCAAAGAAGTCAAATTTCAGAAAACTGCTACAGCAAGCACTAAGCAAAAGCTCTGTGGAATATTTAAGACAGGTGTTCCACAACAGAACACTGGTTATGAAGGTTATAATAGTGACTGCTGAGAAGAAATAGGCTCCCCCAGCTTTAACTTTAGTGCTGCTGCTCCTTAGCACTTACACCAGAATGAGCAGAGCACTAGCCTAGCCTCAAGTTTTGCTTAGCACTGTAGAATTACAAGTAATAGCAGTAAGTGAGTCTTCTGACTTACTCACGTTTGTCAAATGGTAACCATAAGCAGCAACAAATGCAAATGTATGGAGACAACACTTCACCTTACAGCTAACATGCTGCTTGGTAGCACTACAGTTCCAAAACACTGAGTTAAATGAAACCCACAACACCACAGAAATTGCTAGCTCAATGCTTGAACCCATAGGAAAAAAGGTGACCCAAAACGAAACCTACAGAAAAATTGCACCATTCATACTTTTTGTATTAATGACAGATCATTATCCCCACTAATAAACGCAAATTGTCAAGTAAGACAAGAAATTCACTGAGAAACCCACACCTGTTACACAAGCGACACAGCAGCTGGAGGGGAAATCACCAGCAGACAAGAAACTTATCAACATGGTCTAGGTGTACTCTTAAAAACATAATAACCAGTCTTAGCACAGCAAGTTATAGTATATACAATATGTACAAGAGTTTTCATCATCATATCTCAAAGCACTCAACAAAGCACATATTTTTTTCCTCAAATGGCCACACCATTACTCAGTAATTTGATCACAGCCCCGAGATCAGAGAAACAATGGAGATAAGAGGATTCAGCCTTAAAGCTTATTTCCTACAAGCCAGCCTTGAGGACTAAGGTTCTGCACATTTTACTTAGATCAAACTCAGCCTCTGCAGTTTAGTGTTAACTGCAAAAGTTTTGGCAACTGGCCCACCTGCCAAGTCTCTATAATCTAATAAATGAAATATATTTTTAAGGTTTGGTCTGTAACTGTGACCGGGCTATGGAAGCTGCTCACTTATCACAGACTCCATGCGTAAATCACAGTATCCCTTTTGGCCCATCTCTACCAACTGAAACACTGTATGCACAAACCAGTGTCCAGTAACCACAGGGCACAAATTGATACACACTCTTATCAATATTACAAGAGAAGTTTATTATGTCAGAATGAGGAAGAAAAATTACTTCAATATGTAACAGTCACTACAGGTCAGTTATCAAGTTACAAGATAGAATTTTAAACAGATTGACTTAGAAGACAACATTTAAAATCTATCTATGGCTCAACCTCAGCTCAGCAAAAAAGTGAAGAATTCTGTGTTTAGGAAAAGCATAATCAGTTTATAGAGAGATATGAATAATTCCATATACTTACAGCAAAAAAGTTCATTGCTATAAGCAATCTAGGTATTTTAAATTTAAAAAATCAAGGACAAGTCATTACTTTGAACACAGACTGAGTGAAAACATCACAAATGATGTTTCAGAAATTATTATACAAAGGCATCTCATAAAACAATACTTTTGGACAACATCGCAAATTTACATACAGATTAGTAAAACAAGGGGGGTTTGTTTTCTTCTTTCTCTACTCATTTTCTGGTGACAAAAAGTGTTCAAGTTTTTAAGAATGTACCACTGGGGAACTTTTTTTTTTTTGAAGTACACTCACTTTTTCTAAAAGATAATAACATTCAACAGGAAAGGTGTCAAAGTTAGTAGATTGTACTACAGCAGTCTCAAACTTATGCTGGGCTTCTTATCTAGAAGAAAAAAAAAAAGCATTAGAACCATAAAAGCAAGTTAGAAAGTATTTTTTCAATATTAAGAGGGGTTTTTAAAAAAAAAAAAAAAAATCAATCTTTAATTTTTCAATGGAAATGACACTGTGAAGGAACCAAACCAATATTTCAGAAGTTTGTTGGACTTAACATACATCACATACAGATAAATTATTAAAACAAAGAGGATTTCAATACATGACTCATTTTATTGACTGAGAAACTGAAAAGATAAAGAACCAGCATGAACTAAAAGTGTACAGTCTCGTAATTTCAAGGGGTTTATGATCAGTCTCTTATCCTTGTTCTGGTCACCTTCTCCCACAAACTATTCTATGTAACTTCCTTCCAGAGACAAGAAGCCTCCTCCATCTAGATGCCTTCCCCAAAGTTAAACTATGCATTATTTTACATACACACAAAAGTAGGCTCCCCATTTCTGCCTTTTCAGGTACTGAACTTTGAAGCAAGGCAATTTCTGAGGTATCAATTTTCTGAACTGTTCATCGGATAATCAAAAGCATCCTTTTTTAGAACAGATCGAAACAACCAAGTTTAAAATAAAAGGAAGGATGGATGGGAACAGAATGCTAAGCTACAGAACGTTACTTCTAAAAATCTCGTGGTAATGTCTTATACAAGTAATAAAACTGCAGTACTAATCAAAGACCTGAAAATAGGTGAAAAAAACCACCACAAACCAGGCATGCACAGCTATCTTTAAAACCTCTTTTTAAACTGAATGAACTCACTATAGTTTAACTATCACTTTACATAAACCAGCAAATAGCTGGAAATACAAGAATAAACTTACAAAGTTAAAAATAAATTTTTAAAATTGAGCAATCCATTTTCTTCTCCCAAAGGACATAAAACTGACACCCTCATCTTCAGTCTCCCTAACATTTCAAATTGTAAGTGTAATTACTTCAGAAAATAATTTAAAACATAGTTTTCTTCACAAAAATTTTGGGTGTGATAGTAACACAGAAAAATTTATATTTAAACATTCATAGCAGACTGATAATCGCTCTATTTGATGGGTCACAAAACTGAGGAGTTACAGACTTTTCATACTGAGAAATATGCCTCCAAGTGATCAGATCAGAAAACTAATCTGGGAAACAAGGCAGAGACAGTTTCTCATTTCTAAACAGATGGAGTCTACTCAAGCTCAGCCTGATACCTGAGGATGGGTTACAGAAAGTGTATCAAGATTAATTCATCTCAACATAACACTCAAGATGAAACACTACCCAAGATGGACTACAGCCCACCTCTCCCCCAGCAAGGAGTGTTTCTTTTTATGCTGAAAAGCTAATTAAAAGATCACTAAAACAGCGAGCAGATACTTAAGTTAATACTATGTTTAGACACAAATATATTTCATACTATGCAAGAACTCAGTTTTACCCTCTATCTGACAATATCTTAAGCAGTTTTTCTGTTGTCTTGATTACAAGTGTAGTATTTGTCATTGTCCAAAAAAAAAATATCTAGGTTACTTTGAAACAGCTTTGAACTATGTATTTGAAAAAAATCAGAAACTAGTGTAAGTTGAGTTGGCAAATGCTGCTTTTATGTGCCACCTAAATTCTGCTATTACCTGACAGTCACTTCCTAAGCATGTCACCAACAAACTGAAAAATATGCTCTCTTCAGTTTCCAGAAGGCTCCTGGGGGGTGGGGGAGCAAACATTTGCTGAAGATCGAAATATCAAACTCATTACAGCTACAGCAATCAAGAGTGTGTCTCCCTCAAAAATCTCCCTCTATTAAAAGGATACTGACGTGGAATGCTTAAGATATATTACACATTGCAAAGCATCTTAAGTTATTCGTTCAACTAATTAATGGCATTAAGCTCGATCGGTACTAAACTGTGGAAGAAGGAAATCGGTTAACCTTTAATAAGTACCTATTTTAAGTAATCACTGAGTTCCAAAAAAAGCAAAGAATCAGTAATCACCCAGGGAATTCCAAGAATAAAACACCTTATACATGCATGTAACGTTATAGATCCAGAATACATCAGCTCCAGCGCCTGAGAAGACGTCAATAACATCAAAGCCCAGCAGTGAAGCTGCCAGTCCGGCCGGTTACCCACAGAGCTGGACGTTAAGGCGCTTCAGAGCTCCGGGCGGTGACAGGAGAGGGACCAGCCGGGCCACAGACCGCACCGGGAGACCCTCCGCTGAGCGACGCGGGGCGGGCGGCCAGATGGACCGGCACTCTGCGTACGAGCCGCCGGCTTGCTGTGACACCCTAAAAAGCACCACCCGGCCCCAGCGCCCGCACCGAAGCGCCCCCGAAAGCCCCGCGC